>NW_006239610.1:75609-143407 GCF_000226075.1 Solanum tuberosum | reverse complement strand
TTCACCATAGGAAATTGGACCCAATCAACTACATTTCTCATTGGTATAACAGAGAAACATACATGAAGACATACAACTACTTCATTCAGCCAGTTATGAATCTGAAAATATGGCCAGAATCACAAAACATCTCTATGATACGACCTCATATTAGGAAGATGCCAGGAAGGCCTGGCAAGAAAAGGAAGAAAAAGCAAGGTGAAACCAGTAAAACTGGAAAATTATCCAAAAGAGGGATTGAGATGTCATGCAGCACTTGTCATAACAAGGGTCACAATAAAAGAAAGTGTCCTCTTGGTGCACCTGCTTCTGGCACAAGCTTTACTGCTGGACCAAGTTCAAGACCTGCTGCTGGACCAAGTTCAAGACCTCCTTTTGGCCCTGCTGCACCAAGTTCAAGACCTCCTTCTGGCCCTGCTGCTGCACCAACATCAACATAAACTGTTGTCCCTGCTGCTGCACCAACATCAACACAAATTGTTGGCCCAAGAGCAACACCTAATGCTCCAACTAAAAGAGGAAGGGGTAGACCAAAGGGTTCAACAGAAAAGGTGATATAGTTTCCTTTATTTACTTCATGTATAAGTTATAAATAAGTTGTTTTACTGAATATTTTGTTATTTTTTAGGGTAGTGTTGCTATTAAAACAAGAATGGTTGGAATGAGTGCACTACACACACAAAGTGGTGCTACTATTATTAATGTAAGTTCCCTATTTCTATACTTAAATATCATTTATTATTTTTTCTTTAATCACAAATTAAGATTATTAATATTCATTTGAACATCCTGGAATGCCTAGTAAAAGATTTAGAAATGTGAAGTCTTCAGCAGTTGTCACTGGAGATCTTGGACATAAACCACCATGTGGTGTGAAATGGAAGGGAAAACAAGCTATGGCCTCAAGCCAACTTGAAGAGATGAGGGGAAGAAAACAAATGGAGACTAGGTCTAAGGCTGCACATTTGAGCCTAGAGAGCTCTAATGCAATCTAACTTGTTTTGGTAGATTTTTGTTGGTAATGCAATGTAGACATTTGTTTTGTTGGGTGATAGACAATGCAATGCACTTTATCCCTATTTAGTACCCTTATATTTAAGACAATGAATTGCAGTTGTGACTGCATTTTGATTTGTGGTGTTTGATTATGTAACTGCTTTGACATATATTAACTTCTATTTTGATTAATGATTATGCAGTTATGAATGTCTGTTTATGTAACAATATTGCTTCTCTTTTAGTGATGGTTTTTGTGTTTATGGAGGGCAATAAGTGACTACTTAAGCAGTGGCTACACAAACGTATAGTTTAGACAGTTGAGCAGATAGTTGTACACACTAAATATATAGTTTATGACCAAATACAAAAGGCAATACTTGCAACAATAAATGAGACAAATTAAGATAAGGAAATCTTTGTAAATTCTTTTCATTACACAAAAGCCTTACAAGTTCAACACAATATTGCAAATTTTTGGTACAATAAGAGATCATGACAATTTCCTTGAATGTCCTTCTCCTTTCAGAAACAATACTCTTTGAAATACTAAACTTACACCTAAAATACAAACACACAACAGAGCAATCCAAAGTTGTTTCTCCCTTTTCTTGGACTTGGCCAATTTTTTTTTCCATTTCCTATCAACTGCTTTCATCTTCTTCAAATCATCATCAAAATTGCCCATTTTTGACTCCTTCTTGTTCATAACTATTTTGCTTTCCATGGATTTGGTCGACTTAGTAGGCTTGTTGATTTCCTTATCCGAAGTTCAACTTTTCGAGAAGATTCAACACTATGTTCAAAGCTCCGCAATTCTTCCCAACAACTTGGGAATCACAAATTTGGATCTTGGATCAATATAATCATCTTTCCAAAGCCAAAAATCGCATGAACTAGCATTACTTAAAAAACAAAACGAATCATTCTATGGCTCTTGAAACAACAAAACGAATTATGCAACTCTTAAAAAAGATTAACTTACCCCATGGTAAGGACAACCCCAATATCTTCTACTAGAATTTCTCGGGGTCCAAGAGGTCAGCAAAGGCAAAACAAATCCGTGTTTGCATCGCACCTCTTCCAATTCATGATCTTCCTCTTGTAAACATAGCTTAGTCAAGCTTATTCGAGCCATTGTAGCACCTTAATAAGAATTACCGCGAATCAAACAACTAAAAATTCAAAATACGAAATAGATAGAAACAAATCAAAATGAAAAAGAGAGAAATGAATCAAAATGGAAAAGAGATGAATGAATAATAATGAAAAAGAGTTACCTTTGATTCAAAAGAAGGAATTTTGAATTATGTTTGAATTTAGGGTTCTTGATTCAGATTTTTGGGTGAAAATTTAGGGTTTTTGTTTAGGGGGCAATTTATGCCTTTTGCCAATTATAATATGGTATGAATGTATGTGTAATTTTCCCTCTTATTTATCATCTTTATCCCATATATGGGGCATTAAAAGTAGGAAATTTTACACAAATTTCATAGTGTTAAGAGTTAATTACATTTTATCCATATTATTTTCCAAATTACAAAAATTCCTTAAATTTGGTGGAATCTAGATGCATCCAAAATATCGAGATACATCGCGTCTCGAGTTCGAATACATCACTCAACGTCTCGATACATCGTGTACGTCCCGATACATCACGTAAAGTGATGTATTCAACTGATACATCGAGTAAAGTGATGTATTCGAGAATAGAAGAGAGTAGAGATTTTTGTAATTTTTTCAAAGGAAAAATTGTGCATTATAACAAACTATTAATTCAAAATAAATGTTATAGCTATAGTTTCATTTAATTTCAATTCGCAGCAAACTTTTTGTCATTCGACTCTCTCTCCTCTCTCTGAAATCTCGCTCGCCACTCTCCTCTTTTTCAGTCATCTCTCCCTCGCCACTCTCACTTTATACAAACACATATGTATAGTTTGTGTTTGTGTTTGTATAAGCGAGAAGATTGTATATACAAATACAAATACATATCTCTCTGTCCGATACACTTATAATTATACAAATACAAATCTTCTCCTGTCAGTTCTCTTTTGTCTTTTTCTCTCTCTCGCTTTATACAAACACAAACTATACAAAATACACTGTATAATTTGTGTTTGTATAAAGCAAAAGAGAGGGATTTGATATACAAATACAAATGTTTTAACTCAATTCAATTGTATACGAATTCAAATTGTATGCATATATGCAAACACAATCATAGATACATATACATAGTAGTTACATAAATATAATTATCTAATTGATATACATATACAATTCACCTCTCTACACTCTTTGTCCTCTCTCGCTCACCACTCTCCTCTTTTTTCCAATCTCGCTCGCCGCTCTAGCCTTACATAGAAAACATATACATATACAAACACAATTTTCATAGACAGACAAATTAGCATCCTAGTTATACAAATCACCGCGATTTATACAAATCAGATGTTCCTTAGCAAACATAATTTGGCTATGGAGCGCAAATATCAATATTGTAGCTATACAACGATAATATAATTTTTATATTTGTTATTCCTAAAATTTACTTCTCTTTTTTTCAAATGGTAGAAAATTTTAGAGAATATGATTAGATAAGTTTATATTTTAATTATTTTCCTTAAATATATACAAGCCCATAAGCTTCATAGCCCATACAGCTCATCCTATCAATTTAGGGGGTTTCTGAATTTTAACATCTCCTAGGGTTTCGGAATTCTCTTCAGTGTGAGAAGAGTGAACCTGTGAGAGAAGCGCCATGGGTAAGTACAAGCTAAGAACTTCCATTTTCATTTTCATCATTCGCATTACATTTTGTTAATTACTGAGTATTTTCCTCTTCTTCTTTTTTTGTAGCAAGGATCAAAGTTCACGAATTGAGGCAGAAATCCAAGGCTGATCTTTTGGGTCAGTTGAAGGATCTCAAAACTGAACTCGCTCTCCTCCGTGTTGCTAAAGTCACTGGCGGTGCCCCCAACAAGCTCTCTAAAATGTAAAATTTCTATTCATTTTTTGCGTCTTTGTATTAAATTAAATTAGAAACGGATCTAGAATTTGAAATTTCCGGTGGCACTATAAGAATAGTGATGAATAGAGTGTTGTATTATTAATGTTTGTTATGCTGATATTAGTTACGATTATTTCTTATGCACAGTTTGGTTTGATGTATTAAAAATAACATGCATTGCATAATTTCTACGAGGAGTAATTGTTTCTTTAACCATGCTAATAGAGTGTATTAGGTATGCATAGGTTGAAAAAGTACATTAAACAAGGTATTAGTAATACACAAAGTTAATAAAAGAATTTGAAACCAGTTGATGCAGAGTATAAATATGATATACATCAACAATTGGTTATCGTCACAGAGGGGATCTATAATTTGAAATCAGTAGGTGTAGAGTAGGACTGCCCGTGCTATTCTTTTACAACAACACAGTAAAAATCTCTGTTTTATAAAAAAAATCAACTATATAGAGTTGGATTGACTGAGTTGAGCTTAAATGGAACCTCATGAACAGGGTGAAAACTTATCCGTATTGGGTGTTTTCACCAATTCAATACATCTATGCCATATGTTTGTACATAGACTTTTTTACTTGACCATGATTAATCAACATGTATTTTTACTCTATTAAATCACTTAACCATGGTAAGTTGTATTGGTTTGATATAAACACTTGGTGTGGATCATGAACAGTGAGGTCTCACATAGTCGGCCTCAGTTTGGTCAGTTTGGTTGGATAGAGCCTTAGTTGTCTTTTATATGGATATACATAGTTGAACCTAAAGTGGTGGTGTACACTTGCTTCCACGAAGCTGCATCTGTCCGTGTTGACATATATGTGAAACTGACTCATTTATTGAAATGGTTCACCTTTTTCTAATGCAGAAAGGTGGTAAGGCTGTCAGTAGCACAGGTGTTGACGGTGATATCGCAGAGGCAGAAGTCAGCACTAAGGGAAGCATATAAGAATAAGAAGTACTTGCCTCTCGACCTTCGTCCCAAGAAGACCAGAGCCATCCGTAGACGTCTTACAAAGCACCAAGTAATTGCATCCTGACCCTGATTCTTATGGATTTGATGTTAATTTTTTAATAATTGAAAGAGCTATATAATGATTTGCCATTGTAGACGTAAAATTATTGCTTTCTTTTGTGTTGTTTGGTATAGTTTGTTAGTTTTGTACTTTGTTCTTTAAATGTGATGCAAAATTTTGAATTTGTTATTATTAGTGGCACTATATTCTTTTTCCAGCGTGTCACAGTTATATGCCACTAAGTTATCCTTAAAAGACAAAATTTTGTATTAGAAGGAATTTGGCTTGGATAGAGTGGAATGGATATAAAGGATTCATATAGCCGAACCCAACTAGATTGGAATTGAAGTGTAGTTTATCAAAATGTTGCATAGTATCTCTATGGGGTTGTTTGGTTGGGAAATGTGTATTGATTTACCGCTCGAAAGTAAAATGTTGTGCTCATTTGATACCATGTTGCATTTAAATGTTTACTGGCATTAGACTGCTTCCTTCTTTTGAAGGAGGGAATTCGATCAATGATCTGCCCGTGGTATTTAGATCCAACTATTTGGGGAACTGCACAACCCAATCTCTCATCTTGCATATACATGTTAAATGCCCAAAAAGGTTTGAAGTATGTTGACATTTGCATGTCAGTTACCCTCTTTGCAATATTACACAAAGCAGATTGCTGGTAATAGGTAATGCAAGGAGAGGGAAGAAATAGAACACATAAATGTTCATTTTTATTCCATTTAGCTCCGAATTATGTTGTCTATTCTCCGGTGCTTATTCTGTTGTACTCACAATTTGGAAGTAAAATTGGTTAACCTCTCTGTATACTGCCTAATTCTGGAAGTAAACGTTTAGCTTTTGTGTGTGTATATGCCGAGCTCACTCAGCATTATTAGCTTAGCACCTAACACAAACTTCCACCAGTCTACAGCTGTACCGATCGCCCTCACCCCAACAAGCACAAATAACACCTGAAGGGTTCTTGTTAAGGATTTCGTTGTCTTAATATGACAATTCTCATTTCGCTGGCTAGTTTTGCCTGGATTTTTTGGGGGTAAATATTTATTCAAGTTACATTAGAATAGTCCACTATCAGCATAAGCACTTGCTTTTGCTTTTGGAGTATGTATTCAGCTGAGACTGCTAAATTCAGATATCATGTGTTTTTTGGGGCACGTCTTTTGTGTTTTCTTCTAAACTTACTTCTGACTCGTGGTTCTTGCTCTTGAATTGACGACTTGTGCGTGCTTAACATGCAGGCATCTTTGAAGACGGAAAGAGAGAAGAAGAAAGAGATGTACTTTCCATTAAGAAAGTATGCCATTAAGGTTTAAATATCCGACTTAGATAGTCGTTGTGATGTTAGAACTAGAACTAGAACTAGAACTAGCTGAGCAAAGCAGAGTTACATTTTCGCTACTGAGTAGTTATATTTTCCATCGTCATTCGTGTTATTGTATTGTGAAGTGGAAACTTTTGTTTATTTTCTCATGTTTCAGTGAAGGTTCTTCAGTTTTTACAAGTATAATGTTCATATCGAAATATCTGTCTTCGTGTATGCGATGTGATATGTTCTGCAAGAGTTTTACATTCACCTGAATTAAGTTGGATTTTTTTACATTCATATGTTTCAAATGGATGCTAAATTCGTTCAAAAATGTTTCAAAGATTTCCTATATATCCTACCACCTAACATGATACTTTACATAAAAGGTGAAGTATACATATATTTTTTTTTAAATCCAAAACAGTATATGAGTTTCGTTTTTCTGCATTCAACAAAAATTTTAATAGAGAAAAAATATTCTTAATTATAAAATTCATGAAATGCTTTCATGTAGGATAAAATTCTGCTCGATTTATCAAAATAATCTCCAATTGATGTATGAGAGAAGTATCAAAATTAATATGATGAAATGTAAACCTTGTGTGAAAAGTTCAATGATTCTTCTTAAAGATACATTAGATGAAGGACTTTCAGTTATGTGTGTTCTATTTATATTATATGTATAAAATTAGCTAAGGTGATTAACACTGGTATTTTTATGTATGAATTTTGACTTTGGATTAAAAAGGTTGGGGGGGAAAAACAGTTACACTTTTTCTTTGTAAAAAAAAAAACTCCAACAACAAAAAAGTAGGGATTATTTAAGGAGGTTGTCATTCCCCATTTAAAAGGTGAAGGGGTATTATTTCCCACCCTTAGAGGTTAAGGAGGTAAAATAAATTTAATTATTTTAAAAATAATGACATATGTTTGGATTAGTTTATGAGCATCTCAACTACTCTATTGGACACGGGTGTGTTTGGTAGGAGGGAAAAGTATTTTCAAAATAAGTGATTATATTTCTTATTTTATGTTGCTCGATTAGTAAGACAAATACATTGTTCCAAGAAAATTTAGGAATAATCTCAATAAATGTTATAACACCAGATCTGAATCCCCATCCTTTAGCATGGACCCGGGTCGGGAGTTGGATACTAGATCAGGGTGAGGAGTTTGGCTCCTAGTTAGATTCAGGGTCAAGAGTCCGATTCAGGATCAGGGTCTTGACCTTGACTTAGGATCCGACTCCCGACCTTGAGCTAGGATCCAACTCTTGCCCCGAGACTCAAATTTTGATCATGACCCAATAAAAATCTACTCCTGACCTCAACACATGATTCGACTCTCTACCCTGACCCAAGACTCAACCCCAACCCTGATAGAGGTCAAGAATAAGATCATTGGTAGTGGTTGGGTCTCAGCACCTGTATCACGTTCGGTAGTTAGGTTCTGGGTCGAGATTGATAGTCAATTCCAAGTTAGAGATCGGGTCTTGGTTTGAGATTTGGTTGTAAGATCGGGTCTAGTTGTGAGTTTTGGAAAATATTTTCCTTACTTTATAAAAGGAAAGTCATTTTTCTCAAATTCAAGGAAAATAAATTCATTTAAAAATATTTAAGCTAATCAAATATAAAAAAATTGAAAAATTACTTCCTTCCTACGAAACACACCTAGATGTTACCTTCGAATTTTACAAGTTGACAAACATGGAGTAGCAAAATATCACTATCATACTTAATTACTCCAACAAGAATTACCTCAAACTCAATTATGCCTAGACGCGGTTATAACTACTTGGTCCATGGCGTGATGAAACTCCCCAAATCTATAAGAAAGCTAAAAAAAAAAAGAAAAAAAAGATAAGTTCTAATATTAAAAAAATTAAAATATTGTTTTCTCATGAAATTTGATCAATTTTTAAAAATTTATCTTAGTTTTCAAGGTTTAATTTCACTTTCACTAACAATTTTTTATTTTTTCCCCAAATAAAATAGATGTTTAGAACCTTCCGGGTGGCCCAGTGGTTTGAGCTAGAGACTTCCATATTGGAGGTCTCAAGTTCGAAACTTCTTGCCAGCAAAAGCAAGGGGTTTGCTTTCTGGGTCAAGTTGGTCGCACCGGGCTTATCTAGTACGGGTTACCTCTCGTGTGATTTGCGAGTTATTGTATAGGAGCAGATAGCGATTGCTGGTTTTCCTTGTCATGAAAAATATATTCAAATAAAACTTCAAATTTCAAAAATTATTTTTCAAAAACTCATTTTTGTTCAAATTTTAATTAAATTTATGAATAAATGCTAGCTTATTAAAGTATAACATGGTCCATTAGGCTTAAAATTTCCGAGTGGAAAAAGTCTCATGTCATAACAAAATATATGCTTTGAAGTGGTCTAATACTTAACTTCACGTGTCAAATTATACTATAGTATTAGACCAAATAATTTTTATTATAGCTAGTACACATCAAACCATGCTGTATTACATAATTCTATAATAGTAGTAGAAGAAATAGTATATGACTCTTCTTATAGTTAGTTAGGGCTACACCATGCTGACCACAAGTTAGGAGTAAGAGTATATTGAAATACTAATAAGAATAGTATACTAATATTTTTAGTTCAAGAAATTTGAATTATCTAAAAGGAATACTACAAATAATATTTTCCTATCCATCCAAAGAAAGTATTCAAGATTAAAATAATAATGTATCATATAAAATTTGACTCTTGAAACTATATAAGGGTAACACTTAGACCTTGATTTTAATATATAAATTTTTTATTATTACTTTATTATATACTGATTTAGTATCATTAAGGTTTGTTGTTAAGAAATTACTCATTAGTCAATGATACTATAAGAGTATATATATATATATACGTTAAACTTTCTCCATCATGTTTATACATTAAAAAAAAAACTTTCTCCATCATGTTTATACATTAAAAAAAAACCAAACGGATCTAAAAACCCATACTTTAAAGGACCATTTCAGACCAATCTTACAAGAAACTCTCTTCATTTTAATTTGAATTTCTAGAGTATTACTCTTAAAGGATTTTTGACGCACTCCAAGTCTAATTTTCACACATTTGTACTATTAATGACTGCCTAAAATAAGATGATTCTCAAATTGATAGCCATAATGCAACAAACAGCTTACATTTTTAGCAAGTTATTTATCATGTCAATCTGAACATCGGATGGAAAATTAAAAAATAAAAGTTATGTACATAAAATAAAATAGTAGAATCGAAAATATATTGATCAAAATATTAATTTCAGTGTGAATTCAAATCTCAAATTCCAAATATATGTAGCTAGCTTTTGATCAAAATTTTGAAAATTTATCTTCAATTTTATATTTGAACATGAAATTTGATTAAATTTTAAAAATATAATCTTCAAATATTTTCATATTCCTAAAAACTAGTCTGACTTCCACTCATGGACGGAGCCATCTTAGACGAAGGATGGTCTGGTGCACGTCCTTCGCCATATAATCATGTGGTGTAAATATGTACTTGAATGTTAGACATTATGAGTATACATATATATATATAATAAAATTTGCACTTTCTTTGCTAAATTTCTTGCTCTGCCACTACTTGTACTTAGAAACTTCAAATCTTTTCAAAATATAATGCGTGTCCAAACACAACATCAAATTTCAAAAATTACAACTTCAAATAACTCAAATTTTCAAATTTCAACTTCAGAATCTATGAACAAACGGGAGTGTAATATTTGGAAACATTTGCTTAAAAAAACAAAAATAAAATTATTTTGCCATTTTTAACATCTTGATTCCGCGTTAATATTGATAACATCATGACTCTTTGACCTAGTTTCCAAACCTCCATACTATGAGTAGCATAGCAAAAACAATGCAATTTCATTGGCATTTGGCTCCACATGAAAACAAATTTTGCCTTTTTTTAGACATAACATAGGTCAATTGGAATGGTCACACTCAATTTCCTTAAATATTTATTTTGACGAGTTAAAGAGCATTGTAATCTTCATAAAAGAGTAATTGGGTCGGCAATCTCCTCAACCATTAAATCCAAATTATATTTCTTCTTGTCTAAAGGAAAAATGATAATAATAATAATAATAATATATTTTGTATAATTTTATAAACGAGTTTCAAGAATATGAGATATATGTAGATATTATATTTATTTTAAAAAAAATTCATGGGATAAGGAAACTATTTTTAATACCTTTTGCTCATAAAAATATTTTTCAGAACAGTCTGAAAAAAATACAAGAGTTCAAAATATTGAAGGGAAAAAACTACTAATTAGTAAAACAGTAAAGATATCCAAAGAAGAATAAATAATAGGCCTAATCTATTGGTGACCCTCTAAAGTTGACATCAATTTTCACTTGGACGCTTCAACTAAGCTTTGTTCGTTTTGACACTTCATGTCATATTGTATTGTATCATTTTGACACTTTTTTCACAATCAACAAAAAATTTAAAGGGAGTGTAACTCACTCGCCAATGACGTGTCAAAGTACCAAATTAAATGAAGACATTTGTCATTTGACACCAAAACAATTCTTTAACAATGAATTTTGAATAAAACTAAAAATTAGCCAATGAGTCAATGACACTTGGCATTTTTGCCCAAATAATTATTAAAGAGGATTAAATCATTTTTAAATTACTTTGCAGAACTCCCCCCACCCACCCACCCCGACCCTAGTCGTCTTCTCCAGCAAATTAAACCCAACCCCCTTCGTTTTCTCCGCCGACCGTCGTATCTCAATGCTTTTTAGTTTTATTAGTCGGAGGATTCCATTATACACTAACCAAATGGTCATTTTCTCAACTTCTAAACTAAGGACTGCCATTTTAATGAAGAATTGAGATAGTAACTAAGGCCAAATATCACACAATCAATGGTCAAATCTACAACTGCACTTTTTAGAAGCTATGAAGAGTGATAAGCTGAGAAGAATATCAATAGAAAAAATTGTTAGTGAAGCCGTAATGACGACTTTCAACCACATATTTTGAACTGTCGTGATTTAACAATAAAATTCTTCACCAATTTGACCATCAAATCTAATCCACATAGAGATGTGTATTCAACTCTAAAATCACTCTCCATACTTTTCACCATTGAAGGACCTTAAGGTAGGGAAAATGGTGGCCAAAAAAATAGGAAAGAAGAAGGAAAAAATTAAATAAAAATTGGCTAAAGATGCCTTTCATGCACTTTTTATAAGTGTATTACACTCACCATATCATGTCAGCAAAAAGTGTCAAAATGACACAACAGGACCTGACATAAGGTGTCTAAAATGAAACAAGTCTAGTCAAAGTGTCTAAGTGAAAATTTGTGCCAACTTTAAGGGGTCACCAATGGTTCAACCTAAATAATAATAATAATAATAATAATAATAATAATGATGATGATGATGATGATGAATAAGATAATAATAAAATATTATTAACATAGTAATCCAAAAATTATTTTAGCTAAAATATTTTATGTCAAAAATGTAATTAAAGTTATTTTGTCATAAAGATAAATTCTCTTTTAAAAAGAATGGTTAGATATTGAGATTCAGGACTCATTTGGGCATAAATTTTGAAAGTATTTGTTAAATTTTTTTTTTTGGTCAAATATCATTTTGGCCATAAATATTGAAAGATTTTTTTGGAGATTAATTTTGAATTCTCAAAATCGGCTTCAAACTTATTTTTGGGCTAGGATATAACTAACTATAGGTTTCGTTTTAAATTTAAAACTGGCCTCGAATTTTCATATTTTATATTAAAAACAATATATTTATTGCATACTTTGAATTTGTTTTGTTTGATTTGTATAAATTTTCTTCATATTTGTAAACCCTTGTCAATATATGAATGAGGTCATCCATCTTCTACATTGAATAATACTTGCTTGTAACGTATAAATTTTTTCTTCAAATTTGTAAATATTTGTCAATATATGAGGTCTCTTTTATCCAATATTGAATAATATTTCCTTGTAATGCATAATATTTTTTTTTAGATCTGTAAATTCTTGCTAATATATGAGATCTCTCATCTCCTGTCATTGTAATTTATTTATTTTTATTGATGAATCTTAGTAATTAATTATAATTTGACAAATTATAGTAGCTAATAATTGTGTTATTAGCAATTTTATTAATATATCACGTTATGATTTTGGGATAATGTACTATCTAGTTCATTATAAAAATGATAATTTTATGCTAAACTTATCTATATATAGGATTATGATTTGTGATGCTGTCAAAAGAAGGCTTTGCATAATTTGGGATTAACAAGTATATTTTCTTAATACGATTGCATATTTTTTTATTATTTTTAGAACTTATGGGTATAAGTCATGTTTCATGTTTTTCAAAAAAAATTGATATGTTTTAAAAAAACTATGGTCAAACACATTTTGAAACTTCACCCAAATATACTATTTTTTAAAGAAAATTATAATCAACCGTTATCTTAGTTTACGCGGATCAAGACCATTCGATTTTTGTTCTTAATTCGGCTATTTTCAAAAATAAAATTAACATATTTAATGAATACCAAAATGTACATTAAATTATAAAGTTTATAATTAATATCTACTGTCTCCTTTTTTATGTCTAACAATCTTTTTTATTGATCAGCTTTTTAAAAAAAATGACTCATTTTTATATTTAGAAGCAACTAAGTTTAAGCTTATCATATCATAATAAAAGTGGAAAGATAGTAAATCCAAAGTTGGATTATCATTTATCCTTCGCTAAATAAAATAGTATCTAATTAGATATATTATTAAAGACCAACAAATACACTTTAATTTTTTTATTAACTGAAATTATAAAACAAGGCTATTGGCATATTAAAATCCTTACTGCTCCTATTCAAGTCTATATCATGTAAAAGATAATTATTATCCATAAAACAAGCATAAAATATCTCTTACAGAATCTTTTTTATCATTCATTTCGCTTTTAGATCCAAGTGGATTGTTTATATAATGTTTGTGGAAATAAACATAGAAATGATATATCCATAAACAATGTTCTCTCTCGTGTAAGTGTAAATAATGCATGTTTATCTATGAGTGAAATTGATCAAAAGTATGTTTTCTTTCTTTGGCTAAGACACACAATTACATCTTCTTATAACAAATTGTCCTTTTAATTAATATATTTGAGAATCCAAAATTATTTTTATTTTTGGACTGATAAAAAAACTTTAATATCTCTTCTCATGAATTAATTAAGTGTTACTAGTGGCTAACGATAATCTTCTTTCAATGGATAAAACTCCACCGTTGTTGTACACTTATTTAGAACAATTTACACATGATACATTGAAAATACTCAATGACTCAAATAAATAGACCACATTAATTAGTAGATCCTATTTATTAATCATAATTCTCAATTCATGTATTGTAATCTTGCGTATATATAAGAATTTCTAATGATTTCAAATAAACAAATTCTTACTGCTTACATGAATAATAGATAACCAATAATGTTTATGCTAGAACACATATAATTATGCTGACACATAAACTTGTTGAAATTTAATTCAAGAATTGCCTCTTGAAGCGTGAGCAGATATCTTCAAACAAATCAAACTTGAAATGACCTTACATATTCATATTTTTATAATTTATGTTATTATCATGGTGTGTGTGGGACAGGGGAGGGGCAGATAGGAGAAAATGTTTTTTTTAATTATTTTGAATTTTGGGTACACACAAAAGAAAAATGCAGTATATATACATAGTTGCTTAATTAAATCATCTTCTATTGAACTAATTATTTTTGTGTGAATGACGTCGTTATTTTACTCCTTTTTGTACCGGTACCATTCCGGTCCATTTCGGTCCGGTAGTATTCGGGACGGGATGGGATACATTGAACCGGTACACGAAACGGAACGGTATCATGATTTGGTACCGGTATACTGGTACCGATTCATCCCGGTTCATTCCGGTTCCGTTCTAGTCCGGTCCCGGTAAATCATTTTTAATTAAAATAAAAATAATATTTTTGTCATTATTTACTTTTATTAGCATTTCTTTTTTGTTTATTTAATTTTTTAAAATTACAAACTTAAGTTATTTAACTTACAAGTTATAAGTATAACTTAATAACTTATAAACTTCAAAAGATTCAAATCTTTAAAACTTATAACATAACTACATACGCTCAAAAACTTTTTAAAAAAACTTTATTAAACTCAACTTACAAACTTATATACGTAAAAATTAAAAAAATATCTTTAAAATAAACTTAAGTAAAATTATTATAAATTCCAAAGCCTCACTCTGATTATGTCGTGAGGCTGACGGTTAAAACTTAAATACTATAAACTAATATAACTTATAAAAATAAAAAAAACATTCGTATTTTCGTAATTCAAAATAACTCAAAAAAATAATTATTTTTTGAAATAGCTATATGTGCCGTCCCGTTTATCCCATCCCGTTCCGTTCCGGTCCGTCCCGGTTCTATCCCGGTATATAGTGGGACGGGACGGAACTGAGCCTCCATCCCGGTAGTTCGGTCCGGTTCATCCCGATACCGATCAACAACCCGGTCAAACCGTCCTGTTCCGGTCCGGTCCAGTACCGGTTCGTTCCGATCCGGTGCCCAGCCTTAGACAAGATCCAAGAAAAAAAATAGTGGAAGAGAGAGAAGGGGCCGCGGGGGTGGGGGTGGAGGTGAGTGTAGAGAGTAGATGACTAATCTTTATTTTTATTTTTAATTTACTATGAAATCCAAAATCAAGTCAATTATATGAGTCCATATATTAAGTAATTTCAAATTATTTTAACAATAAAGGAATACCCTTCAACTATGAGATTTGGTACAATATTTTCTTCCTTCCACCTTATAAGTGTGGATCGTTAGAAATAAAGGTATTTTTAGTCAATAGGTTGACGTAAGGGGGTATTTGGGGGCCGAAAGGTGGATGGAGGGTAGTTTTGTACCAATTCAAATAGTTGAGGGGTATTGTAGGCCCTTCTCCGTAAAAAAATTGCACCAAGTATGATTCGTCTTCGAAATCGCAACTACAAATGAAGATGCACCAAGTGGTTCCTTGCCAATTATGGAGTACCCCTCACTTTTTTCTGTCTGATATTGAGAGTGTTTGCGGTCCATCGTAAACCTGCAAAAAGAAAAGAAAGAGATGATGTGTCTCACAGCGCCAATAGCACGAAGCTTCAAATCAGCTTGGTGAAAATTGTGACATATGCTTTCGTGCTCGTCATAATAAATATGGTCATATTGGCTTAAAATATATTCTTCCTATCCATATATATATGATGAGAGAAGTCTTAATCAATACAGAAATCAATATGCGGCTTCTCTTCGGCGAAGATGCAGAGAAGTCAACTCATGAATGTTATTTAAAATCACACCAAAGTTAATTGGATTGCTAACTGTAAAAAAATAATTTTGGTTAATCCATAAGGACTTGGCTTTGAATTTTGGATATGTTGTAAACTAACAGTTCATTTTCTATAGAATTAAGTCGTTCTCCATTGGGACTCTCCTACACCAAGATACATACGTTTTGGTGAAACTCCACAAACCTGTAAAATATATATGGCAGACCTAGAGGTCATTTTCAAAAATCAATTCTCATCAATTAATGAGGATTTTTACCTTGATTTTGGGGTACTTTGTAGACTATAAAACTATAGAATCAAGTCTCTCGTCATTCGGAAATACCTACACCAAGATACGAACATTTTGATGAGACTGCATAGAGCTGGGGAAAAAAAAGACAAATCTGATAGAAAACTTAAAAGCTAGTTTTGTACAACAATATATGAATTTTCTAACGCAAGTGTCCTGTGTTAAAAAGGGTGATGAAAATTGAGTTTGATGATGCCGCAAATTTACAACCAACCAGTAAGAGAATGAGTACTTATAAATATCAAAACTATATAAATTGTGTACCTACAAACTATGAAAAAATCATAGTTGAAACAAAATTAGGGTATGTTTTCCTAAACCAAATTATGGTAAGTTTCCATGGGAATTAAATTATGAAAAATTTCATTAGAATCAAGTTATGAAAAAGTTCCACTGGAATCATGTATGGAAGATTTTGAAAAACTTCATACAAAAATATATTTACTTCACAAATATTTCAAGCCTTGTCTTTGAAGGTTCGACAAGTCGAGCACCCCCAACAAGCCTCGAAGCATGGGACATTTGTAGACAGTGAAATTTTATTGATAAATCCATATTGAATTTTGGATCAAGTCATAAGCTCATGATATATTGACCAAGTAAAATTATTGGTTGATAAAGTCAGATTAATATTTAAGTTAAAATTATATGACTTAAATAAAGTCCAAATTATATTTGGGTCTGTCCATTAAGTTGACAAACGAGACCAACTCATACTCTTCAAGCCCAAGGCCCTCCAAAATTACTTGAAGACCCAAATGCCCCCAAAATCCTAGCTTACAACTATATGGAGGGGTATTCATAAGACCAGAAAGAGGGGGAAGAAAAAGAAAAACACACAGAGAAATACATAGAGAATTCTTGTTCTTTAGTGGTGATCTGCAAGTCTTCCACATACAAAGAAGTCTTTGTCTCCAAGTGTTGAATCGCAAGTATTTCATCAAATCAAGAACAAAGTAAAACTCAAGTTGACGAGATCATGATAAGAAGAATTAGGGGATTCCATCTTTTTTTCTTAAGATTTCATGTTGTAACATTCGCACAAATTCAAATATAAATATTATTGTTTCCTTGCTATTTTCCTTTGTTGATTGCTATATTTCAAGAATGAAACTTAGTCTCTCTTACACCAAAATGTATGCATATTCAATAGTTTAAGAGAATGTTAACTATAGTATAGACCAAATGATATCCATGTATTGACTGATTTGAAATTGATTAATCATTGACTATTGGGTTGAAACCTCATCGAATTGCACATACCCCTAGTCGTCTCCAACTTGGTGAAACTCGTTTGTGTTGTTCTTGTGATAGTGATACTCATATTTGAATCAAATCTTTTGTATTCCCAAATCCCCCTAACTTTATATTTTTGTTTTGGATTACGTCATGTTAGTTAGCTTTGAGTTGAGAATTTAATAGAGCATAATCCCTTTTGCCAATTCTTGTGGTTCGACCTCGACTCATATAAAGTTAGATTTATTTTTACACACGACCGTATATACCTTAGTTGAGAGGTATAGTTATGCGTTATCAGTAGACTTGCAAGGAGTATTCTTCTCTTCCCTCTCTCTTAGGTCCTTTTCTCTTAAAATAAGCCCTAGGATACCCTTATAAGAAGTCCCAACAAAAAGAGAATAAAAACCATCAAAACCCACGTGGAAAATAAAATAAAATTTATGTTTTAACGGGCCTTCTCTATACAAGACCCCTTTGCTGTAGCGAAGGTCGTTGAATAGTTAAGTTTAACTTGACGGTCGATGAATAATTTCAATGAATCCAAAATATTTAAAATACCCGACTATTCAACGTACTTTCCACGTAACGACAGAACGGATTGTTACATTTTTATATTGCGATATTTTCATATGTCTTTTAACTATTCTGAATTATTAATTATTGTGATTTATAATACTTCTTATGAAGTTTTCAAGCATATAGATTTTATTTTTGAAAACTTAACGTAAGTTCTAATTCATGATCAAAATAAAAAAAATTGATTCTAAGATCTGAATTGTGCTACCTAAATTGGGATAGAGGAAGTAATATACAACAACATAGCCGGTATAAATGACAAGTGAGGTATGAGGAAGGTAGAGTGTACACATACCTTATACAAACCTTGGGAGGTAGAGAAATTGTTTTTGATAGACCCTCAACTCAAGAAAAAGTATACCAAAGCAAATCAAAAAAGGAAATAATGAAAGTGAAGAAATCATGTCAAAAATACTATAGAAAGCATGACAAAGTATTCTAAAGAAAAAAAAATAACTACAATAAAATACTGTGACAGTCGAAGTACAAAATCAATAGATATATAGTAACAGAAAGTAAAAGACAAAAAAGATACACGAAAAATACTATGACTATCAATATGGAAGGATAAGCAAAATTTACTCCGCATTCGTTCATTTGATAACATTACTATATTGTTGTAACCCAAAAGGTATATACTTTATATTTTCTCTATTTATTTTTACTTGACCCTTGTTAATTTGACACTTATATTGAAAAAACCATTTATTAGTGAATTATTTTACTAAATTATACTTATTAATTATGCTTTAAAAATATAAGTTTGACTACTATTATTTTATATAGTTACTTAATGATAAGGGTAATATTGAAAGAAAATATTGAATCCTTTTGATTTGCTAAAACGAACAAATAAAAAGAATAATATATTTTTAATACAGACGTCTAGTAAAATGAATTGGATGGAATATTTACTACTCCTCCGTTCCATTTTATATGTCGTTTTTACTAAAAATAGATGGTCCTTAATATTTGTCATTTCACAAAATCAATGCATAAATGACATTGTTCTTCCTATTTTACCCTTGTGAGTTATTAGCCTTGAAAATATACATTTGACCAACATAGAAAAACTAAGTAAATAATTCATGTTCATTGGTCAAATTAATTAATCAAAATAAATTAATTCATATTCATTGATTGAAAAATTAATTTCAATAAAAGATTGAATAAAGGTAGAATAGTAAACTTACTTAATTTTTTAACGCACATAAAATTTAAAATGGTGACATATAAATAGAAACGGAGGAAATAGTTATCATAAAAACCTTTTATTGGGATGCATTGACATTATCAACGGATCTACATAGAGCAAATAATTTAGATTAGTCACGACTCACGATGTATAAATTCTGATGACAAAAATAAATACTCTTTTCATTACGTGATACTATTTCTTTATTAGTCAATTTCAAAATTAATGAAATATATTTATATTTGGTACTAATAATTTAATTTTTAGTGAGATAATTTATAGTAGTATAAATATTCATGACTTATTTTAGATCATAAATTTTAAAGTTTTACTTCCTCCGTTTCAATTTATGTAGAACCATTTGATTAGGTACGAAGTTTAATTTTTAAAAAATAAAGATTTTTGAAATTTGTGGTAGGAAATAAGCTTTAGGTATTTGTATGGTTATGGGAAATCTTAATAGCTCTTGCTTGGTTGCCTAAACTTTTACTTTGTTAGCGAGTGTTCGATTTCCAATTTTTTTAATTTCCCTAACCCTTATATAATAAAAAAAGTTTCTTTAAAATAATTGTATAAATAATTTAATTGGAGGGGGGGAAGGAGGGGAGGGGCTTGGTAGCTTAGTTGGTTGGCTTCTTACGCTTTTATCTTGATTGTAATCCCATATTCCATTTCCCTTCCCCTACCGTCAATTTAAATAAGTACATAACTAAATGAGTTTTAGTATAAGAAGAAGAAATAAGATAGTGTGTGGTTGTGAATTATCTCGGGATAAAAATATAATTGTAAAATTAGAATATTTTTCAAATATAGAAAAATGATACTCTTTAAAAAACATACTTAAACTAAAGTATGTCATATAAATTGAGACAGAAGAAATATTTCTTTCTTAAGTTTAGTGTTTTGAAAGGTGAGGGTGCAAGACAATGTATTTTATGTAGCACAAACAAAAGTGTAAGTCCCGAAACACGGGGCATAAGTCCCAAGGATCTGTGGGACATATATCTCATGTATCTTTAATTTTATAATTTTATTACTAAGAAAATAAAAAAAAAGTAATATTTTCAAATAATTATACATGATTTCAAATAAATCACTAATAATATAGAAAAAAATATTATAATTATTATTTGAGAAAGGTAACAACACAAAAATTGATAATAGCCTAAAACGATCATCCATTTTATCATCGATCTCCACGTCTACTAGCTCTTCTCACCATCAACTAATATTTCCACTAATTATTATTTATATGTTTCATTTAAGGAGAGGAATAAAAAGTGTAAACGTAATGCTAAAAAAATAGATAAACTCGTATGTGGAACATAGTGCTATGAAATCTCTATCCTACCAATTTTGATTATCTAAAACAATATTTATGATGGTATCATTTTTTATGAGAATTGTTCTTTATTTATGTATTTTAAGAAAAATCACTCCAACATAAAAACATGATATTATAAAGTATAAATTATTACAAAAATAAAAATAAAATATAATTTATAGCAAAAATATTTTTAAAATAATAAAAATCAAATTTAACATACGAGATGTACACTTTTATGTTCGAGCTTTACACCCCAATTCTAAGTCATGCATTTTATAGATCTACATCTTTCATTTGCATTCTAAAATATTTTTGATATATCACGCCTCAAAACTCACCCCAAAAACACCTTTGAAAACCATACATAAATGATAAACCTCACACCAATACAAAAGCAAACACAAACATATAAATTGATTGAGACGGAAGAAGTAAATTACTGGGACCGCGTTACGTCTTCATTCAGCTATTTTCTTGGCCCTTCTCATCTTGGATTCTCAGTCAAACTTTGTTGTTGCCCCCTCTTTTATATATATATGCGTCACTTTTCGTTTTTTGAGAGTCAAATAGTTTAAGTTTGATCGGAAATTTGCTCATGGAATCTTCTATTCTTTTGAAATAAAATTTATATATTTGTAAACTAAGTGAAACGTACTATAAGTCACGATAATTGATAAATCAAAATGTTTAAAAGATCTATGAAAAATTTACGGTCAAAGATAGACTTGTTTGAATCTCAAAATCCGAAAAGTGTCACATAAAATGGGATGGAGGGAGTAAGTTTTTTAAAAAAAAACTATTTGAACTATAATGTGTTTATGTTTTTTATCTAAACTATCATCAATTGTTAATCAAAATATATCTCAGCTATCAGTAGTTCCATTTTTCTACTTGAACATAATATTTCAAATAGGAAGAAGGGAACAATTGATAACTGAGGTGTATTTTGATAAACAGTTGATGAATACATGATAATTCCAATAGCAAACTTGCAAAAATATGATACTTGTAAGCAGTGGCGGAGGGAGGATTTTCATCAAGGGGGTTCAAAAAAAATTAATCACGTAAATAATATCCACAAATAAACGGGTCGAATCGGATATAAACGGGTCGGATTAAACAGTCGAATCAAGAAGAAACGGATTTTTAAATATTTGACTTTATAATTTGGGAATAAACTAAGAAATCCTAAATTCTCAATCAGCATTTTAATTTTTTGGAACTAAACATCATTTTCTGATTGCATTATTATTATTTTTTTAAAAATAAAACGCCTGAAATAAGCTGATAAAACAAAATGCCTCTGCCCGGATTCGAACACGCGACCTCGCGTGCAGTAGAGCAAATTCCTGAACCCCCAACGCCACTGAGCTACGCCTTTGGTGTATGTTCAGGGGGTTCAATAGTATATATATACACATATATTCAAAATTTAATCTTATATATATAGTGTAATTTTTCGACGAAGGGGGTTCGGATGAACCCCCTTCGTTGAACGTAGATCCGCCCCTGCTTGTAAGTGGTAGCTTTAACAATGGGCGAAACTAATGTGTTGATAACGCGCTCGGCTGAACCTAGTAAATTTTGTTCAAACTCTAAACTTATAGTAAAAAAAATTCATCAAATATGGATAAATTACTAATTGAAAACTCAGTAACTTAAAAAAACTAAAATCTCGAACTCATAAACTTCAAATTCTCACTTCACCACCGATTAACATTTAACACTATATATATATTCATCCTTTCCCCCTTTCAAACAATCTCATTACTCTGTATTTCCCTCTTCTTTCTCTTTAATTCTCTCTAAAGAAACAACAAATTACAAATGAAGACTCCCTTTTTCTCATCATCAAAATCATCTTCACATAATTATTCATCATCATCCACCTCTTTTTGTGAATCTTTAATGGAAGAAACAATACAAAATTCTCAATCAATTATCAAGAAATGGGATCTCGACTCTACCTCTACCTCTTATAACAGAGTCGCGAATCTCTTTCGCGACAACCCTTTAGATGCCAAACGCCTTCTTGAATCCGTTAACGACTTACAACACGCGATGCAGTTCGTTATTAAAGATAAGTCCACCTCTAAACTACTCGTTCGAGCTCATAATCTCATTCAAATTGCTATTAAGAGACTCCAGAAAGAATTCTACACCATTTTATCGGGTAGTAGCTACTTTCTTGATCATGAAACGGTGTCGTCATCAAGAGCTTCAAAATCATCTATGGAAGACGAAGTTTCGGAATCTGTCATGGCTGATTTGAAAGCCATTGCTGATTGTATGATTGGTGCTGGTTATGGAAGAGAATGCGTAAAATTGTACAAAGTTAATCGAAAATCAGTCATCGATGAGACTCTGTTTTACTTGGGGATTGAAAAATTGAATTCTTACCAAGTTCAGAAAATGGATTGGGAATTAATGGAGATGAAAATCAAGAATTGGTTGAGCTCTGTAAAGATTGCTGTCAATGCTCTGTTTCGCGGAGAACGAATTCTCTGTGATTATGTATTCTCTTCCTCTGTAAACATTAGAGATTCGTGTTTCTCAGAGATTGCTAATGATGGTGCTCTTACTCTGTTCGTGTTCCCGGAAATGGTGATGAAGTTCAAGAAGTTATCTCCGGAGAAAATGTTTAGAGTCTTGGATATCTATGAGATTATTTGTGAGCTCTGGGTTGAGCTCGAATCGATATTCACCTTTGATTCAATGGCGGTAGTCAAAGCTCAGGCAATGGCATCACTGGGTAAGCTCGGTGATGCCATTAGAGCTATGTTGTCTGCGTTTGAAACCGCCGTTCAAAAAGATTCCTCGAAGGTGGTTCTTGGTGGTGGAATTCACCCGTTAACTCGATATGTCATGAACTTTCTTGTTTTCCTTGGTGATTATAGTGGCGCGATTTCTGATATAGTCGTTGATTGCTCCCCTATGTCAATACAAATGTTGTCGGAGTCTTGCTACTTGAGTCCTACATCAGGGGACGGGGACTCTCCGTCCTCCCCCATCGTAGTACGACTCACGTGGCTCGTGCTTGTCCTTCTATGTAAACTCGATGGTAAAGCACAACTATATAAGGACGTAGGGTTGTCCTATTTGTTCCTAGCCAACAACTTAAACTACGTCGTTTTGAAGGTTAGGGAATCAAACTTGAAGCTCCTACTTGGATCCGAATGGATTTCAAAGCACGAAATGAAAGTGAAAGAGTACATGTCAAAGTACGAGAGGACAGGGTGGAGCAAAGTAGTTACATCAATACCTGAGAATCTTACGACTGAAATGTCATCCTCAGAAGTGAAGGAATGCTTCATCAAATTCAACTCGAGTTTTGAGGAGGTGTATCGAAAACAAAGTTCATGGGTCATACCTGACCCAAAACTCCGCGACCACGTCAAAATATCATTGGCTAGTAAGATTATTTCGATATATCAAGCGTTTTACGAGACGTATCGGGGAGAATTGGACATCGGAACAGAGTCAATTGTCCGATTTGCCCCCGATGATTTACAAAATTACTTATCGGATTTATTTCATGGTGCTTGTTTTTCGGATTCTAGTATGGGGTGGAGCGGGTCATATTCACCGTCCGTGTCAACATCAACATCACAAGGTCGATAAATTATGTGTATTTGAAAGTTTACGAGACAAAAGAGAAGAGTTTGTGTAGATAAAACAAAAAAAAAATGATTTGTTAATTTGTATGTAATTAATTATGCATAGAAACGTTATACTGAATGGAACTGACCAACAAAACTAAATATATAAATCATTTTGTCTTTTACATATTTGTGTGTTTTTATTTGTTGTATTAAGTATTATTTTAGTAGAGTAGTTGACTAATTCCAATGAAAAAATTAAAATCTTGGACGGCTTCTTATAATAAATGTTCTTTTCGATAGGCAAAAAATGAACGTTACGATTGAGAAAGAAAAAAAAAAGATGTTTTAAAATAGTAGTTAAATTTTGGCATGGCATGTTAGATAGTACCTAGACAAACAAAGATTTTCGTAGGGATCTCTGAAATAGATGGTGGTTAATAAAGAATTTTTTTATTGTAATTTTTTTGTATGAATACTACGTCGAACATGAAACTTGTGTTTGGTGGTAAAATACTGATTCGTTCGTTCAGACCTAATTTGATTTTCATAGAGTTTTTGAGATATTTTTTTATGAAGTTTTGTTGGTATAAAATTAAAAATACGTTAAATATAGCAAACTATTCTTTTTATTTTGTGATTTTAAATTTGTAGTGCTGAAAAGTTGTAATTAAAAATTTGCTAACAAGAAAAAGACATTCTTTTTAAAATGGATTAAAACGAAAGGAAACATAGTAATGGAGTATAACTAAGTTTATTACAATGGCTATTTGTAAAAATTTCCAAAAAAAAAAAATCGTTGGGAAGGATTGTTTACTCAAAAGGATGCCATTTTTATTACCTAAAAAAATAAATAATATAAGGACAATATAATATTTCTAGGAAATAAATATATATGGACGTCATTATGTTAATGATTATGTTTACGTGTGCTTATACTGATAAAAGAAAACACAAGCGTTTTTAATTGAATGAAAATTCGTGCTCCTTCTTAGATTTTTTCTTGACATGTTATTATTATCGTATTGGAAATTTTAATAGCTCAGTTGATTATTTGTTTAAATTTTCATTTTATTAGTAAAATTTCAATTTTCACCTTATAATTCTCTCGCCTATTTTCCTTTCCCATACACTCAATTTAAAAAATGAAACTCCTTCAACTTAGATATATTAGTAATACATTACAATACAATATAGGTTTCAAATATTTTATTTTGGGTGAAAAGGACGCATTATATTTCTAAGGGATAATTGGAAAAATTAATTATGTTTGATACGAAAGAAAATATTTTCTAAAAATCCAAAGAATCGTGAATGAGAGCATAACATAGTTGGAAAAAATTTCACCCCATCTCATTAGTTATACTATCTATATATACACAAGAAAATAACAGAATTCCTAATTCCCCTACCCAAATCCTAATACATTAGACCTAGAATTCCTATATTTAGCATAATCATAATTTATAATATACACATATATACTACCAAATATACATATAACCATTTTGTTTATAGTCAATACCCCAAGTGTTTATAATGTGACACCTTATTAAAGATATTATGAGTGGAAACATAACTAGAAAAAGTAATTTTATCCCGAATATAATGACAATTTACTTCAATATGTTTGATTCGTTCATTAAAGGTCGAATTTCGGACAATATGCAATGCTTCTTGGTTGTCATCGTACAATCGGAGAACATAAAGAAACATTCTTAGACTATAATATCTCGTTTAATTTTATCCAACTCTTTTCGTTTCTCTTGTTTGATAAGCCATTTTGGAGTGGTGAATGTTGTTTATTCATCGCATAAGTAGTTCATCTTTAATTACTACTAATGAACTTAATTATATAAGATTGCTCTAAATATTTTGTAATCACATGTTTGTGAGGGTTATTTTTCTATTGAAATTTCTCATTTATAAATATTCAGTGACCATTTTCACAAATATTTTGATTGAATCAGTGTAAAAAAATAGGGTAAAAATCATGTTTTATCCTAGTGAAAAATGGACTAAAAACGATTTCAAATACAAATCGACTAAAAACTTGTCCTTTTTAAAATGGACTAAAAACGAAAAAATAAAAATTGAAAATATTGGTGAGAACGAAATTTTATAGTCAAAACTTCGTAAAAGTTACTCCCAATTTCAAGTACATAGGTCTAAAACTTATGAAGACGTTGATAGTTCAAATTTAGGACATACATTTTTAAAATTAGGTCTTGACAAGCACAAATAATATGTCATACTTGGAGCAAAATTAATAACAACACTTTGTGTACTTATGTAAACAAAATTTGTCATACGTGAGGCAAAATTGTAACAAATAACATTTTGATTCTAAAAAAATAAGGAAAAGATATCTAATTCCTAGCATGACCCGGCCCAAAAACCAAAATTCCTATTATAAATACTAATTTGATTTATAGTTTGAAATAATTTCATTTTGTCTCATTAATTAATAGTTTTATGCTAGACTTTAAGTTAGATACATGTAATCACACTAGATACATGTATATGGAACACCAGATACATTCTGAAATATAGATACATAGGAAGAGAGGCGATTGAGAGAGGGAGAGAGGCAAGCGACAAAGAAGAGAGGCGATTGTGATAGGAGAGAGACGAGTGAGAGTGTAAGTGTATCCAAGATACATGTGAATCACATTTGGAAACAGGTTATCTGAAATAAGTGTATCTGAGTATGCCAGATACATATATCTAGCAAAGAAAATGTGGTACAAAAGGTAATTTCAAAAACTAGAGTAAAAGCACGTAATTAGGTCTAGAACTAATGGAATTTGTGTTATTTTTTAGGAGAAACTACATAATTTTACATACTTCACTACCATATTTACTATTACCTATACTTTCAAAATATTACATATTTTATCACTAATTAAGAGTTTTCTACCATATATTAAGGAAGATGCATTTAGATACATGCATTTTTGCTATCAGATACACTAAAATAGGGGGAGATGCGAGTGAGATTTGTTATGATCCAAGATACATATGAATCACACTAGATACATGTATCTGATGTGATTCGCATGTATATGGAACACTAGATACATAAGAGAGTGACGATCGAGATGAGAGAGAGGCGAGTGAGATTTGTTATGTATCCTAAATACATGCGAATCCACTTGAATACAATGTATCAAAAACAAATTACACCTAATTTTAACCTCATGTATCTTGAGATACATGTATTTGAACGTATCTAATTGCACTAAAATTTGAGAAAATATGTAATATTGCAAACTAGAGTGTATCGAAGTAATTAGCTCCTAAACTAGTGAAATTTATCTAAGTTTCTCTTAAAAATAATTAAATAGGCCTAGATGAGTCATGAGTATTTTATGTACTTGTAAATTGGGTCTATTTTGATTAGGAGGCCCAAATTGGTGCGCCTAATCAATATTGCATGAATGATGAAACACAAAATGAAAATGAAAAGCTGAAGAACAAAAAAAAAAACAAGCAAAATATTTTGTGGCTGCTGGGATTCGAGCCCAGGTCTCCACGGCCACAACGTGGAATTCTTACCACTAAACTACAGCCACTACATGACAAATTTCTCCAACTTTATATATTTTAACTTTCATCTTTGATATTTGATACTGTTTTCTTATCAATTTGTTTGGCTTGATTCGATGTACAACCTTTAAACTAACGAATATTCGACATGAATTCAGAACTTTTTCGAAATAAAATCTACATATTTAGAAATAAAAAAAAATAATACATTATGAATCACAATATCTAATACTAATGTACCATATTTAGTACTAAATTTTTTGAAAGAGTCGTAATAAGAAAAATATCCTTAGACTTTCCAAATAATAACTAAGACAAACAGATTGAAAAGGAAGAGAAATAATACACAAACTCAGTTACATATAGGTTACACCAACATATGATATTTTCACAAACAATGGACTTATCATTTACCTCATGATATTGGTTTTGTAATTTGATCTCCAAGTTTAGGACGATTGCGTCAAAAAAATGTTCCCTTTTTTTTTAGCCTAGTCAGTGTCTGATACTCACATTTATTTTTTGTACTAATTCAATCCGCCACTAATGCTTGGAGTAGCTTTCCGGGAAAATGAACCAAGTTGAACTTCTTTTGGTTCATTGATCGAATCAACAAATATAATAGCATCCATAGTGTATCTGCCTATACAAGAAATTCAGCACTCAAGAGTCATATTATATAAAACCTGACATCTTTTTTCCATAAAGTAATGCAATATACTATCTGTTTTGGTTCTGCCAAGATAAAACTGTAGTTTGTTTCTCGAGAGAGATTACAACTCCACCAAAGCTGAGTCTTTCTGTAGCACCGAAAAATGGGGAAGAACACATAGAAACTTGAAGGACAAAACTCAGTACTTCTATAGCTTATGGGTGTCTATTTCAACAATAGTGAATACCTGAGGCAGGTTGTTAAAATGTGTTTCAAATCTTGGATTCAAGTTGTTAAATACCAACCAGAAAGCTAGTCTTCCACGCGGAGTCCCTACAATTGAAGTCCTATCTATTCCACCTTTAGTTAGTTTTATCTCAGAGAGGGCAAAGTCAAATCAGTTAAACTGCAAACATCGGAATCCTTCAAGGTCTTGCTATGGATTTCCTTTTGGAGGACTAGAAGCTCTATTTTCTGTGTTCTCCAAAGTCAACGGTGGTTTCTTTTTAGTATTTAAGAAGCTTCTTGCATAAAGGGCCCCAAAGACGATAACCTGAAAAAAATAATGAAATTAACCGTAAAACAACTTTCTCCCCAAATAAAACAAAAAAACTGGATGTTTCAGCTTCCAATGCCAAGAGACAATGAAGTAAATGCTTACAGCTCCAACGCATTGCTCCCAGCTGAGGGGATGGCCAAACCACAAGCATGACAGCAAAATGCTCAACAACTACATCAATTTAATCGAGCATCATTAGTATTGGTTAGGCACAAGGCCACCAAGGGTGTGCTTGGTAAGACAGAAGTCATTTTCCTAGGATTGAAAATATTTATGGTGTTTGGTTTGTGAGTGAAAAACATTTTCCAGAAAAAATAATCTATTAAAAATCAATAATAATATCAGCTAACTGGTGAGTGTTTTGATTAAACTTTTGAATACTAGAGACTAATATTAGATAGTCGCAAGGAAAATGACTTTCATGCAGAACAGAACTGGCAATAGTTGGGACATCCATGCCATCTCAGGAGATTGGTACAGGATTGAGAGGTGGATAGTCTATTAAGCCTGCTGCCCAAACTGGACGAGCACCATAGTAGAAGACACAACTGACTCCTTGATCTGGGGACACAACAAGACTCTGTAAAAGAATGCTACACTCTCGAAATGGGATAATTGACTCTTGGCCTAATATGGAGGAAAAAATTACCACCCAAAGTTTATCTGCTTCAGCTAGATTACCTTAAATGAAGATTGTCTTTCACAAGATACCCTCAACAGAAGGGAGCTTTTAGTTTGCTCACAGATGTCATACGTGCCAAAATAGTCCTAAGACACTTGACCATCTTTTCGTACATTGTGCAATCATTGCTGACCTGGGGAACATGTTTTTATTTTTGGACTTCACTGGGTCATGCCACATAATGTGAAAGTGGCCTATGCTAGTTGTAGATTATGGAGAGTAATAAAAACATCAAGAAGACTTGGTTAATGATCCCTGCAATAATTTTTCTTTTTTGGGTATTGTGGACCGATAGGAATTGAAGAGGTTTTGATGGAATCTCAATGCCTAATCACTCCATCAAAGCTAGATGTTTACTAGCACTGACCATTTTCCGGACTTTGTTAGCTCCCTAGTCATAACTTGATATACAGTTATAAAGAGTTAATTTGTTGCATCTTTTTGCCTACTCTGTACTTTTGTACTATTGCATCTTTCTTGATGTCTTTCAATTAACGAAATACCTTCACCCAAAAAAAAAAAACTTCCACCCATAAGTGAGGGAAGTCATTTTTCTCCTTTTTGATAGAAAATGTAAAACATCGAAAATGAGCTGGAAGTCATTTTGCCCTTCCCTCATATCAAACACATCCTTAGTGGAGAGCATAACAACTTTCTCAAACCCTTGAACTATTTCTTATTACCTGTCTTGTGGTCATAATGGTTGCAAAGGTTAGAGCACCAAATGTGCGGATTGTGTACGAAATGAAGAATTGACTAGCTGTTGCTACCTGTAACAAAGAACGTAAACAGATATAATTACATTTTAATGACAGAAACGAGTCTGCACAATTTGGCAGAGAACAGAGAATCTCCATTTAAGAAAATCAAGATTTATCTATTTTAAAACAACTTACAGTCGAAAGCAGAGCAATGTCAAAGAAACAATCATGATGGCGAGATACAAAATCAATTGCCATGAGAAGATTGCCTTGCATGATCATACCTAAATGGGAAATAAAACACTAGTCATATCTAGTCATTAGAACATAAACTAGATAAACATTCTTAACACAAACTTGGGATACCCATAAACATTTAAAATGTGTCATTCAACTGAATATCCTGCCTAACAAAAAAAGACAATACAGTAGGAGCTGCTGCATATCATTGAACCTTACATTCTTAAGTAGCTGTCAAGAATTTCTGCACTTGTGAATGCAGATGTCTGGGATGGAGTTCCATCCACAATCATGTAATAGAAAGCTCAAATAATATGCAGTACACAGCATGGATGTTATTACGAACATTGAGGAAAATTGGAAGGCACATAGTGCTATGAATAGTCAAAATTTTGGATCTAAACTGAAACATAATTCAAGGCCAAACACACTTGAGCTTGGAAGCTAACCAAGCCATCATACTCATCAGCTGTTGCATGAATTTGCATTTCAGATAATTTATAGAATCAATTTAAATGTTGTCAGCAAATATCTACAACAACAACAACAAACCCAATGTAATCCCACCAGTGGGGTCTGGGGAGGGTAGTGTGTACGTAAACCTTACCCTATCTTGTGGAGGAAGAGAGGTTATTTTGCGATAGACCCTCGGCTCAAATAAAGAAAAAGAAAGCATTTCAAAGCAGTTTGGGAAAAAAGAAAGTGCGAAAGTGAAGCAGCCAGGGTAAATACTAAGGAAGGATTACATAGCATTCTAAAAGAAAAACAATAACAATAGCTAAATAATACGATAACCAAAGTACAAGAAACAACATATAGCAACAGAAATCGAAGAACAAGAAACTACGAGAATACCACTAATACTACTGGTATGAAAGGAGAAGCAGATACGGTGCTCCAAACTACCACCAAGCCCTATCCGACAAGAGAGCGAGGCAACACTCAACCAACAACTAACCATCTACCGTGATTTATACGTCTTCCCAGCAAACCATGGAAATTATTGGAGATGACAAGCTTAGTGAGAAGACATGGAAAATAACAAAATAGTTAAATTTGTAGAGAAGTGTTCAGCAGCTAGTCCTGTAATCTTTGTAGATGTAAGATTGAAATTCTTTTTAACCCTGGTGTTAGGGTTGCACGCACTTCGACTAATTCCAAAGGATGGGAAGAAATCACCTAGTGTTTTTGTCTCCGCTAGGATTTGAACCCGAGATCTCATAAACCCACTTCATTGACCACTAGGCCACACCCTTGAGTGCGTAATATTGAATCTTAATATCAACTCCAACACACTACTCATTAGTTGCAGAAACTGGTTTTGCAACTGCAATAATTGAGATCTTACCAGTGAAACTAAGAAGACAAGAACAGACAGTTGTGTAGAATATCTGAGTGTGTATTTCCATATCATAGCCTTTAAAAAGTTTATCCTGGAATGTACTCGTAAATCCATCAAACCTGTGAGATCAAATGCTTTATTAAAACCTTGTTTCAGACGCTAACAAACTACAATTCAATTCTAAGATAACAAAATTTCTCCTTTTAATAAAAACTAATGAAAGAGAACTGAATAAGGGTATATTTGCCTCTTAAGTTAGAATTTTGTATCTGCTTGTGGGGTGAAGTTTTGATATTTTTATTTTTGACTCCTATCTCAAAATAACTCATCTGCTAGTGAACAATTAAAAGAGCTTGTTGAGCAATAAGGTAAATAGAATTGTAAGAATTTGTTGCAAAAGCAAAAGAGATGGATTTGATATGCCAAGTAACATATAATTTGTTCACCAGAAATCTAACAAAAGATGACTTTCTAGTTTCTATGTATTAAGTGTTAATCGTTCATACGGTCTATAAAGCACATTCTGATCTTTCTCCACCTTTGATTGACTTGGATGCTCCAATCATAGAGCATTAGGAGTCAGATTATTTTTTCTGGATATCTTAGCGAATAAGGTGAAAGACAGTATATCAAGGAAGGAAAAAGAGAGAACACTATAAGAACCTTTAAGATAAACAAAACTCATTCAAATACAAGATATGAGATAGAAAGCTTGAACCTAGTTTTCTAGATCTCTGGCACACATTCTCAAGAAAGTCTCAAGTTAATCAAATCCAGCTGGTTCTCTTAACATTCATTAATTCAATGACCAAAGGTTTAAAATGTTGGATTATATCAATTCATACCCAAGATAGCCCATCATAAGAGAAACTCCCCAAATGGTGCTCTCCCTTTCTCTACTGTATGGGCTAGTGTCCCCTTCTGCCTAGAACCAAAAACAAACTGTAAAAATATTGCCTCGAGGATATAACTGCACAGGAAAATATATTCTGAACACTACCCAGCACAAACACATGTGCCAGAAACAATAATCTTGTTAGTAAGTCCGTATATTAGTTTGGAGAATCAGCCGCTAGAACATAATTCTGTTTCGGGATAATAAATTGTACTCCCTCTAGTCCATGTTAAGTGAATTGTTGGGACTTCTTTCATAGTTCAAAATAAGTGAATAATTCAAAGTTCAAGAAAATTGTCGGGACTTTTTTCCATATTTAACCTTCATTTAATAAGGTTCTTAACTACTTTACATTTTCTAGGAGACTAGTTTGGAAATAATCAAAAGGGTAATAGTGGAAAGTAGCCTTTAATTTATGTCCTTAAGCATTTTCCTTGAAGGGTGTGCCATACCCCAACAATTCACTTAATATGGACTAGAAGGATAAAATACCTGGCTTCAAAACAGTCCCTCAACAAGGTAAACAGTATAATGTCATGCAATCGTTCATTCGAAAGATATGGAATCAGTAAACTATTTGTTCTGGTGTTTCAGGTCAGCATGAAAGTTCTAGGGAGCCAGTAGGTGCAGTAGAAGCTGCCCATTTAATGTCTTCCCAATAAAAGAGTGTAGGAATTTCAACCCAGTAATCCCTCATTCAGAGCTCGTAACATATTTAGGCCATTGCACCTGTCCATTAGACATGTATGTTTCCACTCCTCTGAGTTTTTGGAGATCCAGTACAACAACTATACTTTAATCCCAAGCTCTATAGTTGGGGTTAGGTATAAAATCCCTCTATCCATGTTGCTCCATTTGAAACAATATTTTTCCATTATCCAATAATTTAGGTTGTCTAGCACTAATAGTTCTTTATATTTTCTAATGGCATACAAATGTAGAAGATTAAAATGACTCCAGCAAACATTGGACCTTACTGTAAGCTTATCAACATGATTGTGTCTTAATCCAGATGGTAACTCACATATATGGATCTTTTACTTCCATTGTGTTCTATTTTTCCCTAAATCTGCAAGATTCCCAGAGATGACAACTCTTTTGAGACAACGTCTCCTCTGCTAAATCATGACTACTAGAAAAGGTTAATACAAAGCAAAAGATTTATGAAGGATTCATGCAAAATAATTCCTATAATAATTTGGCTTAGTGGCAATTCAGAGAAACACAAAGGTGTTTAGAAGAAGACATTAGTTATTACCGGATATAGAATAAATAATGAACAGCCAAGTGTGACTAGGAATGCCACGAAATAGTCCTGTCCTTTGTACTTCTTTTGCATGATGATAGTGCCCCAGATCTGCATGAATACAAAAGGAAAAGTAAGATGAGTATCAAATTGGTAAGCATAGTCAATAGTGTTTTACTTGTATAAACAAAACATTGTAGGTGAGACAATGTATAACTACGAGATGCAAAGAGGCAGAATAACAAATGAAAAAAGGTTACTTTTAACTTTAGCAAATGAGGTGGTTTTTATTGAAATTATATGTCCTAAAATAGCCAAAAGAATACCTAGAAAACACCTTATAACTTTAGTTTTAGTGCTTCACAAATTTTTCATACAAATGGGCAAATTCACATTTCATTGTTTCAAAGTAGATGGATATGGTATCACGGGCCAGAAGTCATAGCTACAAGCCTCTGAACAGCAATGCCAACACTCAAACAAATTATAAAATTGAAGCTGACTACATAATTCCAAACCAGTCTTACCAGGAACTATAAAAACTACATTTTCCAGCAATTACAACACAACCTAAATGGCAAGTTAACTTACCATTACAGGTATCATTTTGGCACATTTTGCCAGGGTTTGAACAGGAAAGCTGACGTATTTGAGAGCCTGAGCAAGAATCAAAACTATCAGTACTTGTTAGAAATTACTTCACAATTGTCAAAGCTCTTTACATCTTATCTGTCCAAATCTTATATGTGTTTTTTTTTTCTTTTCACAATCTTCTTTGTTTAATGCTTACTATATGTATTCTCCTTTGTCTTTTACTTCATTTTCATGTATAAGGAAGAAGATAAAACTTGCCTCATACTGACAAGTTGTTGTAAGGATGTTAGACACAGAAACAATACAATACTTATGGAGTGGAGCTACTGGGTCCAATGCCTTCTTACTTGCCTGCAAATCAGAGAATTGGAGGCAAATGCTTAGTACGGTGTGTGACAAAATTCCCAAGAATCACTTGTCAAATACTGAAGACTTCATTCCCTGCCTCGTCAAGAGGCTCTCAAAAGAGATTGGAATCATGAAGGGTACATTTGCAGTATTAGATGAATAAGTCATCTGTGCTTATAGCCTGGAATTGTACCAGTAAAACTCCAGCAGAGACTGCAGAGGTGGTAATCCGATTGCAGAAGACAAGAAATAATGAGTATATAAAATAGTCTTTGTTTGGTCCATAAGGAACTCTCATGATCTTTTCCTGCAAGAACAAATTTCATCATCATGTCAAGGAAATAAAAATATGCAATATCCAACTTAAACGCAAAAATGTGTTGCTTTATAAATATGGGATTAAACATGAGATCAACGTAACCAGTTGAACAGCGCATAGATGCTGCTATACTTATAGATGCCATTTCTCTGAAATATGCAGCTAAAGAAACAAAGTGCAGACGAAACCTCAAATTACTTGTGTTAACTGGTGAAGATGCCCTTTTGTACTAAGTTGTATCTTCAATTTAAGAAACTGGAGAAGAGGATATAGATCAAGGAATTGAATGCTACAAAGATCATTGTCAACAGTTGCTTCCTAGGTGATCACATCAGTCCTTCATTTTTGGTGAGCAGGGGGGTATAAGTTACTATGAGTCTATTTAACATGTAAACTCTGGAAGTAAAAGAAAGAAAATGCAGCAGATTTTGCATGAGAATCAATTGAAAACAGAAAAGAGACATAAACACAGAGAGAAGAGTTGTTTTATGTGTAATACTGGTAAGCTGCCTAAGTAGAATCTAGATGACTATATTGCACGATGTGGCTCCCACTGTAAAACTCAAATGATGTCTAAATTACAACATACTCGGGTTAAGTGTTAGTTAGGGCGCATATAGCCTAAGCACTTGAACTTTGGAAATGGGCATAGGAACAAATTTGCAAAAATGATAACTGCTAAAGAGAATAAGTGAATGTAGACTACTTATTAGTTATTAATGAAAGAACCTAAAATTTTGTAGTTTTCGTTTATGCTAATTTGTTTTATAGCATGCTAAATATAGTATTATGCTCTATTCCTCTCCTCCATATGCTCCCCTTCAATTCTTTTTCTTTTTCCTTTTCTTTTTTGGTAGAAATAGAAGAAGGTGAGTTAGAACTCTAATTCAAGAGCCCTTACTCAAAAGGGCTTCTCTTCCTCTTAATGTCAGAAGTCAAATGGTTCAGTCTACTTGGAGCAACTGGGCCAGACAATATTGATAGCAAAGTTTTTGTGGTAAGGTACAAAGCTTTTTGCCTGGGTCTCTGACAAACGTACTCAACTGGCACAAATAGAATGGCTCATCCAATGAGTGATGGCACTAGCGAGTAAACTGCAAAACGGTCTTGCTAGGTATAATCCAAGCTGATTAGTTAGTTATAATTAGCTCATATATGAGTTATTTTCTCGGTTTCGGTTGCTTGACTCAATAATGCCCTTCAAAGTCACGGACTCCATTGTTAGGGAATGGTTGAACACTGGATTACACAATTGTAGCTACTCACTATGTTTTGGAAAGTCATTACACACATATAAATTGACTGTACACAACATAGATCTCATAGCCACTGCCCATTCATGACAAGCCCTACACTATTGCTTGTAAGAGAAATGTTGAAGAGCTGGGACCCCCAGTTATCCCGCTGAAACAGTTCCATACTCATCATCTATGGATTGGTTTGAAGAGAGAATAACCCTCCATCTTTGAGTTCTTCTTGAAACATCACACATGAAGTGATGGTAACTTTAGCAACTTTATTTAAGTAATCTCTCAAATGAGTATGTCAGATGTGTTACATGAGATCCATACTTCCAAAATACTGTATAGGCAGATGAATAAAGTGACGTAGCTCAATCATACTGACTTGTATTGGCACAATTTTTGCAGAGAGAAATATCTCAATAGCTCTTTTGCATGTATATTTCTCATACATGAAGTGTTTGTGCCTCTTTTAACTTGCTTATCGAGAGATTCTTTAGAAGAGAACTTTTCCTGCAGGCCTCTTCTGACTATATAATGCACTTATAAGAGTTTATTTAGAACAGAACTTGTCCTGCAGGACACCCGCACCTTGTGGCTTCCTCTGTAAAATCCTTTGGGCCCCTTGAAAGCACAAATCTTGAGTACTAAAAGAATTTGAAACATTAATACAATACTATAACTACACGAAACAACAAATAGTAATAGAAATCGAAGAAAAAGAAACTACAAGATTAATACTACGACTAGTAGTAGGACAACAAGACAATGCACGCGTACCTACTAGTATAGACACACTTCTACCTACTAACCTTCTTCCCTAATTTGTGTCCTCAACACCTATCTATCTAAGACCATGTCCTTGATAAGCTGCAACTGCGTCATATTCTATTTAATCACCTCCCCCCAATATTTCTTCGATCTACCTCTACCTATCCATAGCCAAATCATGAAGGAACAAGTCCTTTAAAATAAATAAATTGAAAATGCTTTACACTAAAATTTAATACCAAAAACGTTCCTTTCATTGATTCCTAATAAGAAATGGAACACTTAAACTTCTAGAATTAGCAAAATTAAAGCATATTAGGCAAGAACTAGCCCAATGCTCTAAAAGCTTAAATACCCAAAGCTATTCCTCCATTTCATCCTGTTGCATACTTAACATCAAAAGCTTTTCGGATTATCAAATTTGTTACAAGAATCTACATATTCAACCCAAACTTTAAGGCAATGAGTAGAGTGGTTGTCCAATCCTTTTTCAACTCCTTTAGATGCACTTGCTTATTCAATGAGAGCCTTTTATATATAACTCAATGTCCTTCTGCAAGTGTAACCTAAATCTGAGGTTCACACACGACTCCATGCAGAGCTACGAGTATGAATATTGGTGTGCCAAAGGTTGCCAACTTGACCTAGTAAAGAATCTAAATATTTAAACCAAAAACTAGCGGCAATGAGTCGAGTCGACCAAGACCTTTAAAAAACCCTTTCTATTTCTTTGTATATCCGATGTCAGATAAACAACTCAACAATGTTCCAACGCATTAGACAAAAACGTCTTAAAATGCTCTACGTAATATACACTAATAACTAAAGCTTATTTTTCCCCTTTTTATGTCAATTACATATGAATAAGTTACCAAAGTTGCAAGTATATCCCCCTCATATTCCTTTTCCCTTACGGTCATACGTAGTACTCTCTTCCTAAAACCCTTAACAATATTGTACAATTACATTTACCACTCCTACCAAAATAAGTACCGAGCAATACAATGATACTTCAAGGAATTATACATTTTCATAATGTAGAACATACTCTATTTGTTTCACTTTATTTGACATTCTTTCCGTTTTAGAACATCCCAACGTGATTGCACCATTTCTTTTCAATCAAACTATCCCTAGTTCCAATCATTCAAATTAAACAAAATTCAAACTACAAAAGTTGATGTGATACTTTTTATATCAATCCGACTTTGCAACCATCAATTTGATATTTTCTCTCGCTACCACTGAAATAATACATTAGTCAAAATGAATATCTCAAACTCCATGCTCAGTCAAATAGAGTCATTTAAATTGAAATATATACAAAGTTTCATTACGCTTATTTCTAATTACATAAAATATGTAATGAAGATGATGATTTTGAGAAATATGCCTGTAATATTCCGTAGATGACGAGAGTAGACATGATTCCGCCCACAGCAAAAACTCCTTTGAAAAGCTTGTTGTCCTTCAACGGCGGCGATAGTGGCTCCGCCATATCCATCCAATCTACCCACCGCAGCCACCTCTATATACAATACAACACACAAAACACCTATGCGCAGCTGTGTGTGTTTCGTTTTACGTTATATAAATGTTAAAAAGGGATAAAGGAGAAAGTGAAACATGAAGATCACTACGGATGAGAAGTCTACGGAAGGTCGTCGGAGTCCCGTTCTGCAGATCGCCGGTGATTTTACTCCGGGAGGGAAGTGGAGAATGAGGTTTTAGACCGAGGGGCTGACCGCTTTCCTCTTTTTGATGTTCCGTTTTCGAATATCTTTTTTAATTTATTTTTTCGGTAATTACTGTGGGACACGTCAGATGAATGGGACCCACTCTGAGACTGTAACGGTAAGGACACAGTGAAACTTGAAGTTGCAATGGTTGGTGAACATTTTCCGAGTTGGTTTGAATTGACGTATTTTAAATGATTTTAAGTTAAAATAGTTTTTAAATATTTTTGGAGTGTTTCAATTTATTTAAAAAATACTTATAAGTATATAATGATAAAAATAAGTTAAAATTATATGCTCTTGGAATTGAACAGTTGATAGTTGACGATTAGTACAAACTTTCCACTAAATCTATAGTGTGTATCTAAGGAAATTATTCTGATCAAGGTAGTTGAGGTAATGAATATATACTCTTACAATAGAATGATTTATTTATTAATGTAGTTATACCATAATTTGTGGTGAATTTTGAGCTCACTTGACAATAGTAAATCACACGAGAATTATTAATGTGCAAGAAGAAGAACAATAGAGGATCAAAAAACTCATTTTTTTTTTAAGAAAAAACAATGAGAAAAACTATTTTATTTATATTGCCAACAAAGGATATTATCAACAATTGTTATTGTGTATTATCAAAAAAGTCACAACTCACTCGATGTGAATGTGTTATTCAAATTTTATCTTTCCTCTTGGTGTCTTTTGAATAAAAACATTTCACTTCTCATTCACACCTTTTAAAATTCAAGAATCTCAACTCAAAAAATGTTTTCTAGCAACCGAACTACATAAACTAAGTTGCTTTCTTGACTACTACATTAACTATATGTAGGGATGGCAATGGGGGGATGTTGGGGGATTGGGTTCAAGGCTATGTGGGGCGGGTGGGATGCGGGATGGGTTGAAGTGGATTTTTTAAAATTAATGCAGGGCAAGGCGGGGCAGGTTGTTGGTATATATGATTTTATATGGGTTTAATTTTAATTTTAATATTTTAATGTTATAAGAGTGATAGAGTTATTTATTAAGATAATTTCTTTAAAGCTACAAAAATATTCAAGATAGTAAATAAAATGGTTCAATAAAAGTAATTCAATTTCGTACGTGTTTTCAAATTGACCTCTAATAATAAAATTTTAAGTCACTATCTTATAAAATTAATACAACTTAATGAAAAAATGAATTTTATTTTTAGAATAAAACTTAACTAGAAAAAGAAAATATTAAAGAAAGTATGTAGGGCGGGTCATGCGGAGCGGGTCTATACGGAGCAGGGTGGGACGGGTTGAAAATGAAAAAAAATGTTATGTGCGACGGGGCAGGGCGGATTGAAAATTTTGCGAGTTAACCTCAACCCACCCCGCACCCGCCCGCACCACCCCATTGCCGTCCCTAATTATATGCTACCTCCCATCAAATGTTTAATGTGTACCATGTACTTGTTGAGTTAGTTAGTAATATTTTGAGGTCTTAAATTGAACAAACACATCTATTCATGAAACATAACTTTTTTGAAAAGTCAACCCTCATAATCTATAAGGACTCCATTGAAGTAGCATAAGTTAATTTGCAATATACAAGTCTTTGTTAAATTTTAAAGGTAATTGCTTGTGATTTTTCATGACAAAGTCAATACTTATGCAATTGGTCTGTTTTCCCAACAAGACTTACAACATATGAAAAGAAATCACAAAGCAAATAAAAAAAATGTTGAAACAGAGATGGAATCATTAAGTTAAAGCTATTTCACTTAAAAATCAGTTTTATACAAAAATGTTGTGTCACTGCAACCTTTGTCTCTTGTCTATATGGACAAAATTGTTACAATTTGGACCTAAATAAGGTGACAACATTTGTGATGATGCACAAGACATCTCAAAATAAGGTTGAGGATTGTTGATCAATGATGAACCAAATTGACCATAATTATTCATCATCATCCCACCTTCACAACTTTTAATCGTAACCGGAGGAATATGTAACGGTTTAAATTGAGGCGGATTACGCCATCTAGGTAGCGGACCAGCTACAAGTAATGTTTGCAATAGTGGACCTGATTCAAGCACAGCTTGTAGAAACTTGCCTTGTTGAGGCAATGTCTTCCCCTTGACAAGTCTATCGATAACCAACGAACCTTGATCATCATCATCAATTTTAGCTACTTGTTGCGCGATAACAGGAACAATGTAATTGGAAAGGTGATCAGGAGATGAAACAACATCCAAAAATGACTCAATAGGAGATGAATTGTTGTATGTTTCACTAAGACTATTTGATTCAATTGTAGTAGTAGCAAGAGGACTACTATCAATATTGTTGATTTGAGATTGATTTATTTTGTTGAGTAATTTGTGAAGGTGATTTTTTGCTTCATCTCTTTCTTGATAAGCTAATTTTATGAGATGGATTAATTGATTGTTCTTCCTCTTTTCTTCACTTGCTTCCATATTGAGTCTTTCAACTTCAAGACTTGTGTACAAAAGCTTTTGTTTCATTTCATCCATAGTCTACAAAAAAGTCACAAAAAAATAATCAATTTTTTAAACTCATTTCACATAGTCATGAAAGAAATATTAATATATTGAATGCAATTAATAGAATTTTCAAATGCAACTACTATTTTTTTTATAATAATTGTTAGAATATAAATAAGTTACTCAAAGTTGGGAGTATAGCAAAGTCATAAAGAGGGGCCATTAGGAAGGTCATGAAGCTTATCAGTCTACTCCAAATATTATAAAATTAGAAAAGTAGTGGCACAGTTCAAATTTTAAGAGTCAAATTTTTAAATTTTGAAGATAAATTAGGTCATAGAATTTTGAAATTTTTACAGTTATGGAATCTACACCAAAGAGTATATACAATTAACAATTCAAAATATCTAAAAGACATTTTAAAAATGTAACTAAAAGTTTATTTGACTTTTAAGTAGCACATAAATTAAGACGGAGAAAATATATGTGAACAATGATTAGTTCTTAAAATTCACTAAAAATTACCCATATGACACTAGTAATAAAAGTTTTACCCAACAAAAGTTTGTAGTAAACCACTAAGCCAGCAATAAAAACAATAACTACTACATCTCAATTTGAATTGTATGAACTCAAATGGTCCATAAATTTCTATTTAAGCTTGTCTCAATTCACTATTATAAAATCACCAACTATGAAAAAGAGAATTCAACATCATTTACTCTTACAAAATTCAGTATTGGCCAATTCAATAAATCATCAGTACTTTACATACAAAAACAGAGTAAAAATTGGACACTAAAACCCAACTCTACGAACCCACGGAAAGGCTACCCAATAACAGTACTGGGCGATTAAAATGTAACCAAACAAAACTCCAACTTAAATGATGCATTCATAACCCAATGGTTTTAAAAAATCAAATTTTAATAAGAGGCCTCTGGATGACACTAGAAGAAACAAGAAAATAAATGACTTACCTCTTGGTAACTCCATAAAGAATCAATTTCTTCCATTTTTTTTTGTATGAACTTGAAAGAAGAAGTAGAGGAAAAAAGAGAAGATAATATTGAAAAGATATTGAGAGGGAAGTTTTATATAAGAGGTGAGTGAGTTGTAATATGTATTTTATAGAAGGAAACAAGAACCAAAAAGGACAAAAGAAGGTATAGTATAGACCAACCAATCCCCACCATAGAAAAGGCAAAATTATTTATGGAATCTTAATAAAGACCTTCCATAAACATAAAATTTAAAAGATTTTACTCTCTGTTTAATTTATTTGTCTTGTTTTTTTTAGTTTGATTTAAAAAAATGTATCTTTTCGTTCTTTTGAAAACTCTTTTATTTCAAAATCAAAGAGTATTTTGGTATATTTTATAAATCTTTAGTGTAAGAACAGAAGATTCAATTTTTTCTTTTATTTTTTTTAAATTTTATGTCAAGTCAAAACTAGACTAACACTTAAAACATAATTAAATTTTATACACTGAAAATTATAAAATAAATATTTTATACGATTAGATCACTCGAAAAATAATGAGTATCGAACTCATGGGTGAAGCTAGGGGTAGAAGAGGGTTCATTCAAAAGTTTTTCTATTGAAAAATTATATTATATATACAAAGTTAATATTATTTTTTATGTATATATAATAAATATTAAATTTATCAACTTTTTCGTGTAGTTATTTCTTTACACTTTTAAATTTTCTTGTAGAAAATTTTGATTCCGTCATTGATTAAACTATTTACAATTAGATCAATCAAAAAGATAATGAGTGTCAAACTCATGGGTGGAGCTAGGGAGGCGAAGAGGATTCATCCAAACCCTTCGCCGAATATTTAGATTATATATAAGGTTAGAATTATTTTTAAAAAATATATTTCTTATATTTTGAAAATTCTTAATGAAAATTTTGTCTTTTTATCATTAATCAGACTATTTAGATGACATTAACAGTCAATAATGTAAAAAAGTTTATGTCTGTGCATATAATTTAAATATAATCTTTTTTAAAAAAGATTCTAAAAAAATTCATTATCGCTATTCTTGAAGTGCACACCATAAGTAGTAATCCTCTCTCTTTCATAAATAGTACAATAAATCATATTGTCAATGACTAAAATCCAGTTAGATTTTCCTTAAATATTCCATTGAGTTTGAAAAATAATCTCTCCTTTATATCTATGTATATATGTGTTGTGAATATAAAAGCAAGCTGTACTTTTACACGGTTTTGTTTGTTTACCATTTTATTGTTACATTAAATTTAAATATCCAGTTGGAAATAATTTAAAAAAATATTAACCAAAACTTTACTCAATCTACTTTGAAATTTATTTTGTTCTCAATTTTGGAAGAAAGATTTTTTATTTTATTTATTTATTTGGAGATGTCTCTATTACATGGTGGCTACAGGTTATCCAAAAATAAAATATATATTAAAAAAATATGATAAGTCGTATTCACTATTGGAGAAGAAAAATGAACCAACAAGCACCGTCTAATAAATGAAAATTCCATCGGGAAGTTATTGTAGTAATCTAATAAAAGTTAATACCTAAAAATATATATCCTTAAAACACTTTTTTTTTCGTGAAAAATGTTCACTGGCTATACTTTTACAAATATTTTGATTGAATGGATGAAAAAAAGAAAAACAATTATTTTCATATGAAAAAATGAGGAGGTTTTCCACTATTTCAGTGAAAATCTGTTTCTCATAATATATTTTTCCAATGAATTGATTTGGTGAAAAATGAACGAAAATATCATAATCTATAACACAAATTTTCAACTGATTTATGATATAAAAACTCTTTATGTCTAATAATGTATGCATATTTAACTAATTAAATTTGAAGAACGATGGCTAATACCTTATACTAAATAAATGTTAGCACTTCGCCATTAGATTACCAAGGGAATGAAATCTTTTAATGATGAAAAATGTATATTCATATAATAATAATAATTCATGATATATTAAAATTTTAAGATATATGGTCAAAAATTATAAACCTATTATTGGTAATATTAAAGATTTTATTTTTATAAAACTGGTGAATTTTAAGATACTTTGTCCTCTAACCCACCGACCCTAATAGAACAATTCACTATAAACATAATTAAATTTTGGCCTTTATAGTGAATTGTTCTATTAGGGTCGGTGGGTTAGAGGACAAAGTTATTTTGATCGGATTATAGTCCTAAGATTATAATTTTGGGATAAATTTATCTCACCTGGCAGATGAGATAAATAATAATGCACTACGTTGAATGGTACAAGTTGCAATATCGACGATTAAGATTAATAGTAAAATTTATATTAGATATACATTTATTTCAATCTAAATTTATATCTTCAACTAAATATAATATAATTTTAATCGCAAATTTAATTTTAAAATAAATAACCAACCCTTAAAAGGAAAATGAATGTAATCGTGGCGTAAATTAAGCTCTTTCCTTTGAACTTTAGCTTCTCAAATTTTTTGACTGACAGATATAAAAAGGTTTTACTTATATTTTGCTATAATTAGTTTAACAAGAATTGTCCTGTATTAAAAGAATGTTTTATATAACCTCCCAATTCATGGAAACAAAAATTAGTATTTTTTTTCCTTTTTTTTTTTTTTTTGCATTTGTCATTGCTATAACTTATAAGCACGTATGTGATATATATTCATTTATATGTACCACTTATCTATTTGAAATTTAACTCTAATTAATAGTAGTAAGGTTGGCTATAATTTTATTAAGGAGTTCAAAATATAAAAATATAAATATACACAAAAAAAAATTAAAGAAAATTTCATCACCTACTATATAAATATATAAAAATATTCTTTGACTATTTATATATATATATATATAGATGACTAGTGTAATTTTATATTTAAGAAAATTCTAATAAATACCTCGATCTTACTTGACTCATCCCCTACTTGGCTATAGTGAAGTCTGATCACTTTACTGTCACAACTTGAGTCTAATATCTCAACATAAATAAAAATAAATAAAAAATAAGCACATTACTTCAGTGTTCAAACAAAATCAAAGAATATAAAACATGTTTACATAAAAAAATCCACTTAATCATGATTAAATAAAACATTTAATTCATCATTTAGACATGACAAAATAGTGTGATTTGGTGTAAAAGTATTAGGTGTGCGTAAATAAACTTCAATATGTTGAATGAAATTGTTAGAGAATTAAGGAGAAATGTTAAAATAAAATTGTTACTGATTTAATGAAGTAAAATGCATGTTAATTAATTATAATAAAATAAAGAAAAAATGGTCTGATATACTCTTCAATTTTGTCATTTAGACCTGATATATCGTTATGAAAGTGGCTCATATATACCCTTACTGTTATACAAATGGCTCACATATACCATTTTTCCTCTAACGAAAGTGAAAAAAAAATTATTTATTAATTATTTTTTGAAAAAAAATAAAAATAATATATATATATATATATATATATTATATAAAAATCCACATGGGTATATTTGATTCTCCTCACATGTATTTTTTTTTTTGACTTATTTGTTTCTACGACTAATTTGAATTTATTGTTTTGATGGCCAAATTTATTTATGTTTCACTAATTTTGTTGTAAAATTTATTATAGATGCCCCAATTTTTTTACAAATACAAAAACTAAATTACAATATAGCCAAAAAAAAATAAATTTAAATTATAATATAGCCACGAAAAAATTAGTTTTAAATTGTTTTCTTTGCACTAAAGAATGAAAGAAAAAAATAAGAATAAGAATAAGAAACTCAAATAATAGATAATCAAAGAAGTAAAAAAATAATTTATGTATGAAAAAAGATTAAAATACACCTTGAACTTTGCTAGAAGGATCATATATACCCCTACATAATTTTTAAAAAAATTAACAGTCAAAAATATAAATTTAACACTAATTTTTTCACTTCCGTTAGATAAAGGATATATGTGAACTCATTTTGTAACGGTAGAGGTATATGTGAGTCATTTATATAACAATAAGGGTATATATGAGTCACTTTTATAATGAAGGTATATTAGCTCTAAATGAAAAGGTTATGGAGTATATTAGGCCTTTTTCCTTGAAATAAAGAATTTATACTATTGCTGCCACCCCTTTTAGCTTCTCAAACGTTTTGGCTAGAGAAATTGGAAGTTATAAGTTTATCATATTTTGCTACAAAATTATATATCATTATTTTATTTTATTGATTTTCATTCCATATTTAGTACTCGTTTAATTTGATTTTAGACGGTATAAAACTCATTAAAGGAAAGTGCAATCTATCAAAAAAATTGAGGAAATAATACAAATTTCGCTAGTTAAGCAAGTAATTACGTCTGGACATAATAATTTCATAAATTACCATTTGAATCATTTTTAGTTCGCCACATACATGTATTTGATGAGATCAGATACATGCAACTAGGGGTGTTCATGGTTTGGATAAAAACCAATCCAAACCGAAAAATCAAACCAAACCGATTAAATGAACCGATTTAATTTGGGTTTTGGTTTGGTTTGGTTTTAGATTGTTAAGAACCAATAGTATTTGGTTTGGTTATGATTTTGCTCGAAAAAACCTGAAGAAATAACCGAACTGAACCAACAAGTTACATACATAAATTTTATTATTATACATACATAATATATTATATTCATAAACAATTTTAAAGATTTTATATATGTTTATCAAAATTTATTTGTAATTTACTTATGAAAGAAAAAATGTCCAAGGTGAGAACATTTTTCTTATTGGTTTCATGTATATGAGTGTCTATGGAAATTCTTTGTGGGACTGAAAATGTCATTGTCTCTTCCTTCTATGCCAAAATAGTGAATTTTGAAGTTTTATTCAGTAAATTCAATGATCGAAAGTTCTGTAATGCCAGTCATTCTAACTATATTTTTGTTTGAATGGATTGTTGTCACTTTTTTCACGTTTTGAATGAATTGTTTCTTTTATTTTTATGTATGGTTAATAACCGAACCAAACCAAACCAAAATCGAAAACAACCAAACCGATAAATGTATATTATATTTGGTTTGGTTTGGTTTTGATAATTTTAAAACCGATTAAGTTGGTTTGGTTTTGATTTTGACCAATAACCGACCCAAACCAACCCGTGAACACCCCTACATGCAATAATGATACAATAAATTTCATGTATCTAAAGATAATGTGAATTTTTATAAGTAAATTTCGTTTGATTGATTTTTTTTAAAAAAGTACTTTTGAGAGCCAAATTACAAAAAAAGACAACTATTAATTTATTTTTAATATTAAGATTATTTTATAGAGAGAAATTAATTTAAATATCTATTATAAAAAAAATTAATTATTTTTTTGTTTGTTAAATTAAAATGTACATGTTGAAATTTTCAATCAATATTATACCTTGTTTGGGAGGCTGAAATCTTTAATCTTTTCTTTTATCTACTCTTGAAAAAATATTGTTGTTACCTTTTGTCTAAATTTGCAAAATAATATGTAAAATAATATATAAACGTAAAAATAAATTATAAAATTTATTATATAAAAATAAAAATAAAATTTTTTAAATGAAATTTAACCAAACTTATGAAATATGTTAATTAATTAATAAGAGATATATTGGTAAATACAGTGGCATAGTCACATGGTGGTCAGGGTGTCCAAATGAACACCCTTCGTCGGAAAAAACTACCGTATATACAAGTAAAATGATACACGAAATGATTAAAAAACATATTTTGGACACCCTTAACATAACAAGTTGTTATAGCCAGTGGTTTCACCTCCTTGGAATGAGGAAGTGCTCGTATGTTCGTATCTCACTAGTTCTAATTTTTTAAAAGAGTTTTAGTTGTGCTATTTTTGGACACCCTTTGTGAAATTCCTAGCTCCGCCACTGGGTAAATATGTATATATGAAAAGTATATTTTAGTCTTGAGAAAAATATTTTTTTGTTTCTGCTTCTACTTTTTTTAAAAAAGCAGAAATTTTGAACTTCTTCCCAACAACAGAAAAATTGTTTATGCTTCCATTTAAAAGCACTTCTACTGTTTGTCAAACACTTATTTGTTCAACAAAAGTGTTTCTATCTCAAAATAAGTGATTATGACCTCCCAACAATAATGTCAAACAAGCTCTTAGAGTTCAGTTTCATATTTTTATTTCAGGTTGTCTCAAACTCTATGTTATTCTACATTTTGACAATATTTCCTTTTGAGCAAGATACAGTCTCTCAACTTATGTGCATGATTCATTTGGTTTGTCTCCTTGTTTCTAACTGATTTTCAATGATTTTTTTGTGTCAAATCTTGAATGGTTAGACCGATAACGATCGACAACCGATAAATCAATAATCGATATGTCAATATCTTAACAATTCTATAACGATTTAACATGTCTACAAACTGATAAGTCGAATCGATAAACTTCAAAATCGAACGAAATTGATCAATATGTAGCCCTAGCGACTTCAGAGTATATGACGTATACCTTATCCAAAAAAAAAAACGATTCAAAAAATACTAATTTTCTTTTAAATTGGGTACATTAGTGAGCTTTCAATTCGTCTCTTTCTTATAATTCTTCTTTGGTTAGTAATTAATTAAGTGAGTTGTTCTGTTCAATGGAAAGTATATATCATGTTACATGTAGCTAAAATAAATTTTAAACGCATCGTAATATGCAACGGTAAAATTTGTGTATGATTCAATTAAACTATGAGATTGTTTGCATATTTCGTGTATCCAAATACATGTATATAAATGTGTATGGGTAGATTTAAATATAATGTATTTGATTCATATACATATAATTTGTTCAATGTATCTGATTCAGATACATGTAACATGTTATAATCTGTTCAGTGAATCTAATTGAAATATATGTAATCGATTCAATGTATCTGATATCGATATATGTAACTTGTTCAATGTATAATGATAACTACTTACACACAAAAAATTCTATAATACATTTATACTTATAATACATAGAAAAAAAATAAGTCATAGATACATCTATGATCTAACTATATTGTATTTAGTAGAAGTCCAACTATAACAACACAAGTAGAAGTAGAAGTTTATTCAATATCAATTTGTTCATAGTCATCTTGATCATGAATGTGCACTTTGACTTGGATGGATCTTTAGAAGGGTACGATATATAGAGCTCTATTTTCGACTATTTTAAAGGATGTATCTGAATTGGAATTTGATACAAAATTATTAAATAGTGAGTTAATATATAATTATTTAAAAATATAAAAATACATTAGTATTAGTATATATGATAGGAGTATTTGCCAAATGAGATAGTTTTCTATTCTTTTCTTTTTTGTTCGAGCCTCTACATCCTATCATAGTCATTGTTATGCTACAAAAATTAGCTAAACAAAAATGTTTTATATCAAATACCAATTGGACCATGTATGAAATCTTACAAATTATAAATTGAGGCTAATGTGTTCAATTAAAAAGGTGAAAAAGATCTGAAAAATATTTTAACTTTGGCCAAAATTGTTGTTACGATACCAATCTTTATGGATGACCTTTTACCCCTGCACTATTTAATAGAGTTTTTAAAAGGTATATATGTGCCCACGTGGACACGTTATTATTTATAATTATGCAATATTTATGATGTCCATGTGGACATATATATACCTTTAAAATACACTATTAAATTGTGTAGGGGGGTAAAGGTCCTTTCCAAAATTTGATATCCTTACTGTAATTTCGATCAAAGTTCGAATATATTTCAGACCTTTTTTCCATTAAAAAGATAATTATATATTTGAAGTGTTTAATTTATTTAGGTAAAGGCACCTAAGAGCACATGCTAAGACTTTTCTAAAATTTTAAGTTGTTGCATGCCTAATAAAAATATTTATTATGTGTTGTTCAATCGAGCCGCGCCATAATTTTTGTATTTTTAAAATAAAATATATTGATAAAAGAATGTTTTGTTTTACGTTCCCTCGTATATGAAAACAAAGCATGGCTTCTTTTTTTTTCCAATTTTCTTTACTTTTGCTACTGTCATTTATGTGCAAGACTATTCACACTGATATAAACAATTAAAGGTTATACATCGCGAATAAGTAAAATATATGTGCATAGAACATGATTTTTTTACTTATTTTTCACCGAATCAGTTTACTGAGAAAAATACATGATCGAAAATATATTATCACTTAGTGAAAAAAATTCTAATTTTTCTGTATAAAATATTACTATTTTTTCTTTTCCCATCAATTCAATCAAAATATCTGTGAAAATAGCCAGTAAACATTTTTCCTGAAAAAATTCAAAGAAAAATATTTTTTTTTAAAGTAGTGTCATGTTGAAGTTTGACTCTGATACAATTAAGTTTAGATATAACGAAGGATTCACCAAATCAATGATAATCATATGTTTTAATTTGTTTGACCTACTTATTTTTTGTCCATTTAAAAAAGAGATAAGTGTCAAAAATACACATAAACTATCCCTTTTTTTTAGTTTCATACCTAAACTATTGAGAGTGTGAGTTTCATACATAAACTATCATTTTTTTAGTTTGAGAAACGCACATCAGTGGTGTGTGTAATGCACTCTCTCTTTTCTTTGAAAAAACCTTGACACATGACATTCCACTTGGATAAAATATTCCACTTGACAAAAATTAAATAATACTAATAATTTATTTAATTTTTGTCAAGGTTAAATGTTTTGTCCATGTGGAGTGTGATGTGACAATATTTTTTAAATAAAAGAGAGAGTATATTACACACACCATGATGAGAGTGGTATAAAAGAGAAAGGTGTGTTTCTCAAATTAAAAAGTGATAGTTTAGGTATGAAACTCACACTCTCAATAGTTTAAGTATGAAACTAAAAAAAAAGGTATAATTTAGGTGTGTTTTTGACATTTATCTCTTTAAAAAATAATGATCATTCCCCCTAGCAACTATTTGGTTTTAACTTTTTACACGACATGTTTAAGACCACAAGATTCAAGATCATTTTTATATATTGGACATAACTTTAATTTAAGTCACAAGATTCAAAAGTTTTTTTTTTCTCTTAAATTCCCTATCAAATCAAATAGGCTAAACAAATTGAAAGTTGAGAAAATATGTAATTTTACCTCCATTTACATCTTGATCAAATACTAAATTTCATTAATTTGATGTAAACATACTTCTACTTAACTTTAAAAATATGTTAAACTTGTTAAATGGAAATCTTAGGGCATCTCCAACCCAAACACCAAATTTGGTGTCAGCATTATTTTTGGTGTAATCAACTCCAACCTAGTGCATCAAATTTTACACCAAAAATGAATATTTTTCTCTCTCTTTATTATTATATTATTATTTCTTATTTATTTATATTTTCTTATTTCATAAAAAAAATTCTTTCTAAAACATTTACCATATATAATTCATATTATTCCTTTTTATAATCGTTTAATATAAATTATTTTGTACCATAAATTTTTAAATAATATAAATTGCTAGCAAATATTATACATTATACATAATGGATAATACAAATAAAAGTGAAATCAGTAATGAAATACAATTAAATAAACATTACATAATTGAAAAAATCACTTTAAATTCTACATAAATATTCAACTTTCAAGATCACTACGGTGCTCTCATAAATGCTCTATTAATGCATTACGTAGTTCAAAATGAGCAATGTTTGCTATTTTTATTTTGTGAAGGTTAATTGTAGTTATATCCAATTATAATTTATAGTAGAATTAACATAAATTTAATTTTTTTTAAAAAGTCATATATAGAAAAATAATTTATAAAAAGCTAAATTTTATATCTAAAATTAATATTATAAAAATATTACATAAATAATAATTAAATATACAAGAGATTTAATTAAAACATATAATTTATATAATGTTTAATTGAAAATTTGTATGATAAAATAATATTAAAATATTCAAAAAATGAATTGGTGTGATGAATAGTGTTACACCAAATTGGTGTAACACTATTCACACACCAAATTTGATGTAAAAATTAATGTGGGTTGAAGCTCAAAATATCAAATTTTACACCAAATTTAAAATTTGATATTGAGTTAGAGATGCTCTTACAGGAAGAGAGACTTATTTATAAGGCCATGCAATACAAATAGAAGAAAAAAATATTTATTGGAGTCCATTTAAAAAAGAAACATAAACTTCAAACTTCATAATATTTAATCGTGGCGTAGCCACATGTAGTTGCAAATGATCAGTCGAACATCATTTGGCGTAAATTTATATATATATATGGAAATAATCTTTTTATACGGATATATTATAATATTTTTTTTTACTTCATTACTGCTTCTATAATGGTGTACAGGTTACAAAAAAATAAACATAAATATCAAACTTCACATCAACAAAAGTTTACCCATATATATACTCATACAATTGTCACACGTTTTAAGCTGTGAGCATTAATATTAATTAATTAATTATTATTATTTTGATATCACCACAAATTCTGTAAGCCCCTCTAGAAGAGCTTTACTTTTTGACACAATACAATCTTATTTTAAGAAATGTGATATAAATAATATATTCTAATACAAGCATTAGTGATCAGGGATGGATTTAGAAGGATGTGAGGGTGTTCATCGAATTATTTCGATAAGAAAATTATATTTTATATATAATTTTATATAAATCCTCTGAACATAGGATTAGAGGTAGGCTCAGTAATTTAGATAATTTAAAATTCATCATGCAATTTTAAGATCCATGAATACTGAATCCGTAAACTATAAATCACACTAAGACAATTTCATTAATGTTCTCTAACTAAATATATCAAATGAGAGATAATCATCATAAAGGATCAAAGTATTGCATTACTAGTTGATCATTATTGTACTCAGATTAATTTGTGTTCTAAATTGGAGGAAGCTAATTCTAGTAATTTTCCTTTTAGTACCCTCAAATTTCAATATGATATTTACTAATTATTGACTTAATGCTCACAAAAAATTATTTAACTCTGATTTTTCACTGGCAAGTGACTTTAATGTTTATCTATTAAATCAATTACTACAAAAGGTTATTGATTCAAAATTGGAATGAGTCTGATAATTTGCAATGTAAACGTGTATATATCAAATTAGGACACAAGGTGGAGATATGTTTAATTAGAACCAAATTCAAGATTTTAAAATAAATAAATACATTTAACGTGAAATCATTATTTATAACAATTTTGAATGCATATAATTCAAACTGAAAACAATATTTGCATTTTTGAACTTGATGTGATACAAATTCATGTATGTCAAACCAAAACGAATAATAACTACCATGAACTTTGAATTACAATATACTTATTACTTTTTTTAATTTTAATTTATTTGTTTTTTTAAATTGATACCGAGTTAAAAAAAAAAACTTTTAAATCTTATGATCATAAACTAAAGAAATATCTTTAATGTATCAAAATATTCTTTGCCCTTATGATCTTAAATAAGCATATTGAAAATCAAAGTCAAGGAGTTGTAAAAATTTTAAAAATAAAAACATTGTGAGGAAAGTAAGACAACAAACAAACTAAATTTGAGAAGTTAATATTATTTTTTTTTAAAAAATAAATCTTTTTTTAAAATAGTTGAAGTGTTTGAACAGACTTTTAACTAAAAAACATAAGAGTTTTTTGTAGGGGCAAATTTATAGCCTAATTTATGATGCATGTAGATTCATGAACTTTCTATCAAATTAAATATTTTATATACATATTTTTATCTAATATTATCTGTCGATGTCCTACTTCAATAAATAAATAAATAATACATTTGGTTAAAAATTAAATTATACCCAAAAGCACAAGGATTAATTCCTACTTGATTTTTATTTTAAAAAACAAATTATTAGTTTCTCTTGCAATTTTTTTTTTTTAAAAAAAGGTTGTGACAAAGACCAAGAACATGGGTGAGGTATTCCCCAAACAAAAAGCCAGCATATTTTATTCTTTAATATAATTTAAGTTTTAAGTTGTATGTGGTGCAATAGGTGAGTTTTTTTTTCTTAATCAGAATTTTCGAGATTGAATTTTCAGGATGAATTTTTTTTGATAGAGAACACATCTCTTCCTCCCAATAGGACCCTATACAATATAAAATTAAATTAATTGAACTTAAACGTGAATATTGGACAACAAATTGAAAAAAAAACTTTAAGTTTATATATTAAAAAGAAGGATAATTAATTAGCTCATCTTTCATGCACGAATGTAAGTAAGTATTATTTGTGGATTATAAAAATTGCATATAAACACGCAAGCATAGTATGTTTATTGACTATTTATTAGTGATATTTAAAAATCTAAATAGTAAAAATTAAAAACAAAATTATTCTTTCTCAACTTGTTAAGGTTGACCCCTGAATTACTGATCATGTAGGCCCCCGTCCAGAAAGAAAAAAAAAACAAAAGAAAACACCGTCAAATAAAAAATAAATAAAAAATTGTAAATGTTTGAATGACTTTATAGTTTATGATTTATATGTTAAAAGTTATGCGATAGAAATTAAAATTTTTGATTTATTTAAAAGTCAAATACCATAAAAATGTTTTAAAATTATGTTAAAATAAGTCAATTCAAACATTTTCTAAGTTATTCTCGGATTATAGTCTTACAATTATAAGTCATTTCGTATGCGAAATAAGATACAATATCTTTAAGATTAGGTCTGGAATAAAATTTCTACCGTATTTATTTAAGGAAATAAATTTATTTTCAAAATAATTAAATTTATATCGTCAACTAAATAAAATATTATTTTTTTCTCATACTTAGTTATGAAATATCCACCCTACTTCATTCAATTTGAAATTACTTTATCCATTTCTCCGATGAAATACATTAATTCAAAAATTATAATCTTTAAAAATGATTATAATTTCAAAATAATTTAATCTACGTACTAAATAAACACAATCCTGTAATTTGATCAAGTATTAAATCGGCAATTATGGCCGAATATAAAAAAGGAAAACTTACATAAATATACTATATTAAGAAAACATTTACCATTTATAGTAATAACATTTTTTTTCACTTGATCACTTTTAATACATTTATAATGCATTTTTTTAATACATATTACAGAGAACAATTTATAAAACACATATAATACAAGTTTTATTGATGGATATTACATTTATCACATATTTTATCACACATTTTAATACAATGTGTCGATTTCGTACCAAACAAGCACAATATATTTTAAAATAGTTATAATACATATATATTGCATACATAATTCACTTTTGATACATATTGCAGATTTATCATAGTCTTGCTATGTATTGCTATAAATGATAATAAATAAAAAAATATCGCCAAAATCAGTAATTATTTATTAAAAAACATACATCCAAGTAATTTTTCCTTAATTTTTTTTAAATTTAACATTACAAGATTTATTTATTTTTAACCAGACATATGAAATATATTTTTAAAAAATAAGGGTTAAACTAAACAATTATTTTAGTGGCCTTATAGACATATTACTACTTGTTAAAGATCAAAAGTTAGGGTTAGAGCAATGATTTTCAGTGGTTTAAAAGTTCCTTTCAGAAGGTCACGGTCACCCAAGCAATTAGCAATGGTCAGAAAAAAAAAGGTAGACCCCACTTTCATGTTTCAAAATATTTATTAATAATTTATTTTAGAGTTAAACCGTATGAATTTTGATTAATATTTTAAAATATAATTTTTCATCATATTGAATTGAAAAAAATATAATTTCTAGTATATATTGTATATTTTTTAATTTTAAAATATTAAAGTAATCTAATTAAATTCATAACTTTTTATAGTAAATATATACGATTTTATTTTTAGTTAAAGGTCTCAAATTTAAAATTTGGGGGCAAATTTTCTTTTAATAAATGTTTTATTAATACGTTCTATATAAATTACAAATTTAAATTAATCGAGACCTCAAATCATATACAAAAAATCGCGTGTGAATAAGAAAAACAACACGATTTTACTTGCTACTTGTTGACTACATAGAGACAGAGAAAAATAAAGCATCACACTATCAAAATATATTCATTATTTTTGTTTTTGAAGTTTGAAAAAAAATTAATTAGGTTTTTAAATTAAAATAAATATTGATAACTTTTGAAATTAAACTCCAATTAATTATTTAATTCAACAAATTCAGATATACATTTTTTCTATTGATACTTGTGTTATAAAGTAAGTTAGAAATTCAAGCATTTAGCTATGTTTAGACAACTTTTTTTTGGAAAAAATAAAGTAGTGTTCTCACATATAAAGTATTTAGTGTGGAAATGTTTAATAAAGTTTTTAGAAAAAAATTGCACTAAATTACTTTTCTTCACTTGAAAGTTGTGGAAAACTTTTTACAACTACCCCAAGTAAACTTCTTGAGAAAAGTTTATAGAGAAAGTTAACATGGCTAATTGTCTCTTATTTTATTTTTTATAGGATCTGTCTATTCAAAGATAATTTTTGTGTAAATATGTAGTAATTATATAAAGTGGTTGGAGAAAAAAAAAATTATGTGAGACAATCATCACATTTGCTTTTCGTGAAATGTGAGAGATTAATTAAAGGGATAATTACAAGCCTGAATCATTTGATCATCTAGTTTGTAATATATGTACAAAGTATATATAATGAATATTGTTATAACTATATATATATGTAATATATTTCGATATGATAAACTAATTGGCCGAAAGACATATATATTACTAATAGAAAAAAAGCTAATTATTCTCATTATCTTACTTTCGAGGAAATAAAGAAGAATGTTAAATGGCATGTCATAATCATGGCTTTTAGCCTTCAAGGAAGAAAGGCATTAACTAGGAAATGACAAGTTCTAATTTTTACTCCTAGTTAGTGTGTACCAAATAAATGAAAGAATTTTGTAGGTAACAATTCATTTCAAGGATTTTTCTATACTCAAAACTTAGAATTGAAATTTTTGATTTTAAAAAATAATTTTATTCATTGTATCATATCCATTAATAATTGTTTTACCACAATTAGCCATTAGGTAACTACTACATTTGTCTATTTTTAATTGTCATAGTTTACCTTTTTAGAGTCAAACTGTAAAAAAATTTACTAATATTGTATAATTTTTTTTTCATCATATTGATATGCAAAAATTTAAAATTTATAGTACTTTTTGTATAGTTTTTGAATATCTAATTTTTTTGTTTAAAATATCGAATTAATGTAATCTAATTTAACTTTGAAAATTAGTTAAATTAACTTTCGAAAAACGCAACATGACAAATAAAACTGGACGGAAGAAGTATATATTAAGTTATTGATAAGTACTTCTTTATTCTTAATTGAGGTCTCTCGTTAGAATTCCTCTAGATACATAATCACTTTTAATAGAAAGCGTTTTACTCCAATATTAAATTTTTTAAAATTTAATCAGACTTTAACATAAATATCAAACTCAAATAGAAAAAAAGATGTAAGTCATTAGCATGCGGCTTGCGTGCACCTCCCTTAGGACACTTGGCAGGAAGGCCGTGTTTCATTGCACATGCCCCATTAGCATTGTAAGTACTCCATTTAAGTAGGAATTTGTAGGTAGCACGTGCCTTACACTTGTGTTGAAATCTTGCCCCTCTTTTTTTGGCTTTGTCTGGAAAATATATGTGGGACTTTCCCTTATAGTTGCTGGTCTACTCAATTTCATATACTTGAAAGTTCAAAGTTGGGGTCGGAAGGTGTTTATCAGAATCCTCTCGATAAAAAATTATATTGTTACATAAGGTAAATACACATTGAATAGGGTGGGTTTGTTTAAGAATGACAAAAGTTTCACATTAATGGTTAATGCGATGAGTGGATTCCTTATAAGGCTTGAACAACCTTCCTCCCTTTGAGCTAGCTTTTGGGGTGTGAGTTAGATCCAAGACCTAATTTAACATGGTATCAGTGCAGGGTCATCTCACCCAATGTTGTGTTATGACAAAAAATAAGCAGGTGTAATGCGGAAGCTAGCAAAACAAACCTCGAAAGACAATCCACTATAGGTATGAGAGTACAAAATATAGAGAGAAATAACCTCAATCAATTCACTCGGAATACAAGGAGGTACACAAAATTCTCCCCCATAACCACAACACAAAATATAGAGAGAAATAACCTCAATCAATTCACTCGGAATACAAGGAGGTTCACAAATTCTCCCCCATAATCAAAACTCAAAACCCTAAAACTACATTGTGAATACTGATTAAGTTAGAAGGAACATTCCTATATTTATAGAGTCCTCAAACCTCTCCTACAAGAAAAGGACTAGTCAAAATATTAAAACATTTTCCTAAAAGGAAAATCTATTTATGGTAAGAAATCAGGGCAAATAAAACCCAACATATTGGGGCCCCAAAATAAAAAAAAATTTCACGCACCAAATGCTAAGCACTGGACGTGAGGTGAGGTGTTAAAGAATGACAAAAGTCTCACATTGATGGTTAATGAGATGAGTGAACTCTTTATAGTGCTTGAACAGTCCTCCCCTCTTTGAGCTAGTTTTTGGGGTGTGAATTAGGCCCAAAACCTAAGAGTGGTGTAAAGTGATACTTTTTTTGAAAAAAAAAATATATATTAATACTATGCATAAAGTGATATATGAAACGAAATGACACTATTTACCAAAAGTTATCTGTTAGCTTGTTGGTTAAGGCTAAGCATTTTTTTGCAAAATATATCATACGCTTAAAATTGTAGTTAAAGTAGAAGTTGAACTCAAAGTCTCTTCCCATTTAAAATTAGTTTAAATTAATGAATCAAGGATATAATCTACTTTTATATATGATAATTAAACTTTTATTTTTTCTTCTATAAATATCGACACCATTTTCTAAAATTTCTCCGTGCTACTGCCGTTTAAACTTCTTATAAGGTTTCAACAAAGACCAAATTTGACAAATAAACAATATGAATTAGGACCGCAACATGCAGAGTCAATAATTTGATTCCAATTAGTCTCTTGGGACATTCATTCATTTTGATGAAGTTTTAAAATTTCAAATATGGTGTGATTGAAGTTGATGTATATAACTAAATTAGATGACATAAGTTATATGATTTAAATACTTATTTATGTGATGGATACTTGGAGATATGCACATAAACTTTTTCAAAGTTTAATTAAGTTAGGAATGCTTTTAAAAAAACATTTAATCACGTATTCAAATATTACCGTTATATAAAATCTATGCAAATTAAAATTTAACAGGCCATCAGTATATTCATCCTTTTATATATATTATAAACTATAACTATGTTTGTACAAGAAGATCTTTTTTTTTTTTTAATTTCTCATTTGGTGTTCAAAGCCCGCATTGAGGCACGATTAAATGCACTACAAAATTTATTTGAGGGTGGCACTTCTAATAAGATTTTTACCATATTCAGAGCTCAAATCCCAAGAGTCCAAAACCTCTAAATAAGAATGAAGCAGTTCCTGCACCACAATCCATGTTAGTGTACATGAAGAATCTGATACTCATCCCGTCCACTTTTAATTGTCATGTTGTGCTTTTTGAAAGTCAATTTGACTATTTTTCAAAGCTAAATCAAATTACATTAATTCAATATTTTAAACAAAAAATTTAGATATACAAAAACTATTCGAAAAATACTATAAATTGCAATCTTTTACATATCAGTATGATGAAAAATATATCGTAAAATATTAATTAAAATTCTTATCATTTGACTCTAAAAATGAAAATTGTAACAATTAAAAGTAGACGAAGGATATGATAAGTTGCTTAGGTTGTGCAAGGAATTGATGCATATACTAGACTTACTAGTATGATTTATCGATGCGGTCCATAAAGGCAAAATTATTTTCTTGTGCGGTAGGGAAAACACAATTATAGGTCCACGTTTTCTCACTTCATTAAAATGATGTCTTATAGCAAAGGGAATGATAACGTTCTACTTGGTGCCTTACGTTAATATTTCGAGTTCTAGCTTTAAAGACAAAATTATTTTTAATATCATACAATATTTTAACATGCAATAATGTAATTATAGTATTTTTTTTATTGATGAAAATCATTTGCATAAAACAAAATGCATAATTTAATTTAGTTAAAAACCCAGACACTCATTATTTTTTAGAATCTTTTTTTCTACTAATACTACTTTCCAATTTTTACCTTTGGGATATATGTTGGAAAAAAGTTGATTAATGATACCATAATTGACTTAAGTAAACCGCGTTATCATGATATATGGTAAACAAGAAAAAGTCATCTTCACGCAAACCTAAATATGTCTCAAATAATGAAAATGTTGTCATTTTATGGAACAAACATTATTATTTTCTAACTATATACGTCTAAGGATTATCGTGAGATAAATTTGAGCCACGAGAGTAGATGAGACCCTGATAAGGAAATTTTTTCCTTTCAATTGTCGATCTTAGATAACATGAATATGAATTAGCCAGACCGGTGAATATCGGATACCAGATGATTATATCTAGAGACAAATGTACAATGCTTATATCCGATTCATTTAGACTCAGTACTTTCAACGTTGGGTATGAATTTATATGTAGAAATTCACAAAATTATAATTATAATAACTATAATGAATTCAATACTAAGAATTTTAAATGTTAAACTCATAAAACATCATCCTGAATTCGGCTATGATTATATCATAAAAGAAATTGTTAAATTATGGGTCATAGGATACCCTAATCCAATACCCTATCCCCATTTAGGCACTTAACCCCCTTCCTCCTTTCTATTAACAACTTTTAAAGAAGAAAAAAAGCAAACAGAGAAAAGTTAACAAGCTAAAAAAGGTTACTATTAGGCCATAACTAACTATAAACTTGTCTACTTACAAAAAGTTCATGATTTCTTTTCTTTTCAATTTTATATGATAAATATGTATTTTATATTACTAACTACTAGCCAAAACAGTGAAAACGGAATCTCCATTATATATAATTGCTCCAATGGTATAAAAGCATGCACCCAATCAAGATATTTAAACTATACATACATATAATTACTTAAACCCACTTACTACGACACTGGGTGGAAAAAAATAAATTCACATACACTACGACAAATGAGGGATTTAACGGCAATAATATAATCGCCGCTATATACATTATATTTAGCAGCATAATAAAGATGTGTATTTATAGTCAACACTCAAAATAAATATCAGTAAAGACTTCAACGATCCTAAATATAATGAAATTAACTTAATTACTATAAAGTATTATCGCTAAAAGGGAAAATATATTGTCACTAAATTATAGTGACATTTAGGTGTCAATTTGGACCATAAATAGACAAGTAATATATTATGCACCCAAATTTGATCTAACCCGTTCATTTACCAACTATCAATAGGTAAACTATCTCGGTCTCAATATAATTAACCAAAAGAGAAATTCCACCTCATGGGAGTAGGGGTATATTTAGGGATTTAATTTCTTGAATGTTTTCGAAATAAGACCTCCAACTTTATATTATAACCTTCATACCCTTGATCCGATGATCCTCATTATTCATCACAAGTGAGCTTCTAGAAGTAAAATAGCTATGAGGTCTCCCAAATTATTGGTATATAGAGGCAAAGGATTATCCAACGAGAATTAATAGCGGAACAAGGAATTTAATAAAAACTGTGTAAATTTTCTTTTCAATTATATTAAAAATATACAAAACTGGATCCTATATAATTACTATTATCTAACGTTTATATATTATATAATTTTCATGCGAAGGATATACATCAGACCACCCTTCGAATATTGTTAGTATGTACACCAAGTGTTTGGTGTATAAGTAGGTGTATGCCGGCAAAAGTTGAAAGGGAAATCTTTCTATAATATGGTCAAAGATTGACTTTATGTATGAAAAAGTGATATTCTTTGTCTTTGCAACACTTGTGGGACATTAATTAAAGACTAGATATTTTCATGTATCCCATCAAAGTTTTTTTCTTTTTTTTTATAGAAAAAAGAAGAAAAATAAAGTTATTAGAAGACTACCTAGAGTTTTATTAAAAGGGAAAAGTAGATGGAAAGAGACTGAACAAAGTTAATGTAAGTCAAGAAAATAGTCAAATATAAACCTTTCAAGCAGAATTATTGCAACACCACCAACATTAATCATGTTTTAACATTTTGTAGTGCTTTGGGATTAGCAATAATCCCAAGTTGGTAAATTTTGGTATGGTCATTGTTATGATGAAGAAATGTTGTTAAAAAGCAATAATAATTTTTGGCATAAAGTTTTTTTGGCTACTTAAGTTCTTTATCTTTTTGCGCTCGCTGAAAGTTATTACTTCTTTTTTTAGAATTGCTGCTGTAACAAATAAATGATTTTTTGTTAATTATTTAGTATTAATAAAATATTTATCACTATATTATATTTAACAACAATAATAAATATGAGTACTAATAATGATCACTTTATATAAATGTTGTTAAAGTTTTAGTTACTCTGGATGCAATGATATTGACTCAATTACTATAAAAAAAGTTATACGATAATAAATACTATACCGCTAAAAGGAAAATTTATCTTTTACTGTGGTGGCTCTGTGTGAGAGTGGGAAGAAAGACTTAAATATTTTGCTTATTTAACGAAAACAAGATGGTTGATAGTAGGGTGTCAAATAGGCGGATTGAGTTGAAATTAAAGATACTTAATGGGCTGAAAAGGTTGGGTCCTGATTCGCTCAAGTTTACTTTGGACTCAAATGAGTTGGACTCAAATGGGCTTAAAAACGGGTTGAGTCTTTACCCGCTCAATTTGACCCGCTTAATCTCAATGATTTTAATATATTGTTATTTAAGTTTATATCCACAATTTGAATTTCAACTCAAGAAAAAAAAAATTACAAATGGATAGATAAATCCTAAAAGATATAAAATAGATAGCAATTAATATCATCAATATAGGAACATACATTACATCAATGCAAATAAAGAGTCTTAAAACATGTTGAAATTGGAGATTAAATTAGGCTCAATTGGGGATTCTCTTAAAATGAGTTAAGACTTGAATATATTCATTTTTTTACATGTTGAAAAATACAAGAGACTATATTCATTTTTTTACATGTATTCATTCACTCTAATTTCACTTGTATTCAGTGCACATTTAGGTTGTATCGACGAATAGAGTTCAGGTATATACAAAGCTATAGAAAAATACTTCCTTCGTCCCATTTGATGTGCCACCTTTTTCTTTTTAGTCTGTCCCAAAAAAAAGAATGTCACCGTACTATAACTATAATTAGAAACAATTTAACTTCAAAATTCTCTTTTTACTCTTGATCAAATGATATATTTACAAGCACACAAAAATTTAAGAATTATTTTAGATCACAAATTCAATAATCTTAATTCCCTTTTTCTAAATATCGTGCCAAGTCAAACGGTATTACGTAAAATGAAACGGAGTTATAAAAAATATAGAGAGATTTGCTCTTGTATCACCTGTATTCCTTCATTCTAATATAAAAATACAATTAGAAAAAGAGTTAAAAATACATAAATACAAAGAGAAAAAGAGAGAGGCGAGAGAGGGGAGAGGCAAGTAAAATTAGGAAGAGATGCTAGACAGAATAAAATATAATTTAAAAATATAGCTATAAATAGTAAATACATAACACATGTTTGATATATTATATAAAATAATATATATGTCTATACACAGCATATACAGTATATATGTTAGGTATATAGTGTAATAACAACAACATATGTTCATTAAGGCTGCCATTTCAGGACAAAGTTTGATTTATTTTTTCTTTCATTCATGAGTTTGGCCATGCAATCGAATATAATATGAATTAAATATTTGTTATGTTTTCAAAAACAGCAAATGTTGGGTGGAAAAAGTTGGTCAATGATACACTCTTTTAATAGAGATTGCATTAAATTTTTGTAGACCATATTCACATCTAATTCAACTTACCGTCCCGTGGAGGGAATGGGTGCTTTTATTAAATTTCCTTGTCTTGACTACTACTATAATTAATTTGGGATTTCAAGAAAAAAAATTGTGAAAAAAGCACGTATAGAAATCTCATATATTTGGAGGCTAATTACATCCTATTTCAAAAGTTTTTTCAATTACGAAAGTCTCTTATTTTTCATCGCTCACGGATACATTGTTTTGTTGTCGAATACATTGCAAACAGTACATTACTCAAGATTTTGTTGCGTCGAATATATTCCTATATTGTCGTATACATCACTTAAGATTATATTGCAACAAATACATTCCTCTGTTATTGGATACATTGATTTCTACTCTATTGTCGGATACATTGGTCTCCAGGTACATAGCCTTTCAGATCAATAACAACGGGTGTATGTATCAAATACTTAAATATAATGAAATTTGTCATAATTCATAAGTCATAACTATGAACATGATTTATAATGGGAGGGATGTATCCGAGATTAGGAGAGAGAAAAGGAAAAAGGAGATTTTTGTAATTTTTTTTAAATGGTAGAAATTTTTAGATATTATGATAAAAGGAAAAATAACTTGGATGGATGTCTTTTAATAAATAATTACTGATTTTAGCGATACTTTTTATTTATTACCATTTATAGCAATACATAACAATAGTATGTTAAATCTGCAATATGTATTAAAAGTGAATTAAGTATGCAATATATATGTATTATAACTTTTTTTTAAAAGTATATTGTGTTTGTTTGGTAAGAAGTTGACACATTATATTATAAGTGTATTAAAATGTGTGATAAATGTATTATCCATCAATAAAACTTGTATTATGTGTGAATAATAAATTGTTCTTTTGTAATATGTATTAAAACTGTATTATACATGTATTAAAAGTGATCAAGTGAAAAAAAATATTATTGCTATAAATGGTAAATATTTGTTTATTATAGTATATTTATGTAAGTTTTCCTAAAAGGTTATGTATTTATGTAATTTTTCTTTAAATATAAGTTACGTCAAGAGATATTTGTGTGTATCTTGACTAGTTTATTAAATATTTGCATTCTTTCACCAGAACAAATTAAATACCTATAGTAGCTGAGATTTATCGGAATATTTCTCTCAATATATACAATCAGTAAAACACTATGTGGATACATAGGCCAATATTGCTTGAAAATAATTCAAAAATAATAAAGTTGAGAAAGTTATGTCTTAAGTTAAAATTCTTTAACTTATGGATTTCAAGTATTTATAAGTCAAAAGCGATAAGTACATCTAATAGGTTGTAAAGCTTTATACTCCTTGGAAGGAAATTATAGGGGGGATAGAAAGCATGATTTGTACGCCTTGAAAGGAAATTATAGGGGATAGAAAAAACATGATTTGTACACCTTGAAAGGAAATTTACATGAAGATTTGATTGATACAAAAATAAAGAAGATTGATGACAAAAGTTGAAATAAAAGAACTTACAAAAATTGTAAGTTATCTTACAAAGTGTCAAATAAATGAAAAACTTGAACGTTTAACAAAAATACATTGTGATCTATAAGGATAACCCTTGTAGGCTAACACAACAATATTATTTCTTTCTCGATTAATAATTTTTGAGGTTGTTGATATATACATGCTAACCAATTTAAATAAAGAAAATTACGAAAATTTTCAAACTCTTCTCTCAATAATTCTTTAGGTATATAATCCAAACTCTCTTATAAATCACATCTGAGATACATTTTTAACTCTTCTTTTATTCAATAACTAATGGCTCGTTTGGTAGTTGGATAAGAAAAAAATTATTTATGTATTAATTTTCGTATAACTTATACAATGTTTAGTAGATAGATAGGTAATAAGTTATTCATGTATCAGATTAATACGACGTTTGGTTGACAATTTAGAAACCAACATAAGTAATACACATATATGTTATGAGTAAATCTATATAGTATTTTATGCATGATATAATGTGGAATAACTAATATATGAATAACTAGTAACTGCATGAAATAATGCATAAATTTCTCCATAGCTAATCACTTATTACAAATACCTACGTGACTCTAACCATCTACCCAACAACCCCTAACATCTTTAAGAGACATGTGATATGAGGCTATTTTATACTTCCAACTCCATATAGTTGTTGGAGCCACAAGAGCCCAACTAGTCACCGATAATAACCCAAGTGGCCCATTTACTTGATCTTGGCTAGGTATTAATTTGGCCTTTTGTCTTTTGTTTTAGGAAAATTTATGCGAAGAAAATATTAGGAAAATTTATATAACTAGGTAAACATAAGTCTTACATTACATCTTAAAATTCTACTTTAAAATAATGGAATAGTTTCAAGCATATACAATAAAGTAATTAATTTAAAATAAATATAGTCATGTTGTATTTACATGAAAAATAGTCAAAAGTCACAAAAATATACACTAACTATACATTATGAAACACTCAAAAAGTTGAATATATCTTATCTTACATATACATAAGTTATATACTAACTATACATTATGATACATTCAAGAAGTTGAATATAGTTTAACTATTCATGAAGTATCCATTAGCTATACATGAAGTATACGCTGACTATTCAATTCCGATCAACTCAAAATCTACTCTAAACAGTACCAAATTTTAAATATGAATTCCTCTCAATGTTTTAAATTTTTTCATATATAATTTGCTCAAAATAATTCACGCTTGCGATATGTCGAATTTTATAGAAGAAGAAGAAGAGACGATGATGATGATGATGATGAAGGACGATGCAAAAGGAGAAGAAGATGAAGGAGGAGGAGGAAGCAGCAGTAGAAGAAGAAGACATAATGTGGGCCAAATGGTCATTTTAGGTAATCTTTAAAGTAATTGGCTAAGAAGATGGTAAGTAAATTTTATTGGCTGATATTTTGCATAATTTTACCTACAAAGCTATAATATTATTTTTTAATAGCAAATTTGTACGGTTATACTAAATTCCCTATTTCACGCATAATTAGAAATTGTATTTGACTAATTATTTTTCTCTAACCTATACTATATGTATTTATCTCTCATGATGTGACTCCATAGCACAATTTACTTTTAATCATTACTAGCTCAAATTAGAGATTTTTCTAAATTTGTGCTTGTGTGATTATCCATATCAAGTGAAGATTTTAATTAACGATAAATATATCTACATATTTCTTCTTTCAATGGCAAGACTGTTGTCCAAGGGAAGTCGTCCAAACATAATGTATCAAAGAGGTATATGATTTCTTTAACATATCCACTATATCATGATACATGTATCGAAAAGATATTATGATACATCATGTATTGAAAGGTATCATGATACATAATGTATCGAAAATGTATCATTATGTAATGTATCCATCATGTATTGAAAATGTATCATTATGTAATGTATC
>NW_006239610.1:62393-74694 GCF_000226075.1 Solanum tuberosum | reverse complement strand
TACATAAACAAAAATATTTATGTTAAATAAAATAAAAGTTTTATTTTAAAAAATAAATAACTAAAGCTCACAAAGAAAACTAAAAAAATTAAATAAAGTGAAGGGTAATTTTGTAAACAAACAACTTGTTGTTAAAATTTATCAATATATATTATTTTGAATATAACAAACCAAACACTCAATAAGAAATAATCCCAGCACAACTTATCCCATCATAACTAATCCCAACATAACTTATCCCAACATAACTTATTCCATCATAACTCATTTTCAAACCAAACGACCCCTTAGTCTTTCATGATTTTTTTTCTCAAAAAACTACCCAACTAAGCAGACATAGCTAGTACAGCTACTCACCCAAGTATAGTTCAAAACGGTAAAAAAATGGATAAAATATTCATTAAATCAATTTTTTTAATCAGAAAAAAAAACTCAATTATCATTTATTGCTTAAAGTGGTCATTTGACCACTTTTGATACCAACGAAGTGCATGCATATCCCCTCCTCCCTTTCATTTTTATTTCATTCTCATTTCTTGAAGAATTTAATATGTTTATTTTTTCTCAAATACGATTAATTGAAATATAAAATAAAAATAAAATAATCTTAAAATTTTTCGTGATTGATCTATGATCGATAATTTACAAGGAAACATAAAAAGAAAAAGGAGAAATAGTAATGTTTAGAAAGTAAGAAGAATTCTTTTTTAGAAAAAAACTTCAGGTCGTTGAGGAAGATGAATGGTTGTAATGTATAAATATGTATAAACAACATATATGGATGTATATACATCTTTGATATATAGTTATACATTATAGATATACGATTTTACACTATTTATACAATATCGGTACATTACATATACATATGGTTATTTTTATTGATTTTTTCTTATTACCTGTACAATTACGTAAGAAGACCTTTAAAAAATTACATAACCCAACTAGGGTTTCATTTTCCCTAGCAGATTCTCACTCTCATTCCTCCTTCTCCTTTTTCTCTCACTCTCTCCCTTTCTCTCTCTTAATTTTTTCTCCCTAGGTATAACGATGTGTAGGGATGGCAATGGGGCGGGGCGGTGCGGGGCGAGGTGGGTTTAAGGCTATGTGGGGCGGGGTGGGTTTAAGGTTGTGTGGGGCGGGTCGGATGAAGTGGGTTTTTTTTAAATTAATGTGGGGCGGGGAGGGTATATGTGATTTTATGTGGGTTCAAACTTAATTTTAACTTTTTACATGTTACAAGAGTAATAAAACATTATTTATTAAGATGATTTCTTTAAAGCTACTAAAATATTCAAGATAGTAAATGAAAATGGTTCTTGACCTTTAAAAAATAAAACTTTAAGTCACTATCCTATTAAATCAATCCAACTTAATGAAAAAATGAATTTATTTTTATGAATTTTATTTTTAGTATCAAACATAACTAGAAAAAAAAATATTAAAAAAATTATGCAGGGCGGGTTCATGCGGGGTGGGTCTATGCGGAGCAGGGTGGGGCGGGTTGAAAGTGAAAAGAGTTGCTATGCGGGGTGGGGCGAGGCGGATTAAAATTTTTGCGGGTTAAGCTCAACCCGCACCGCCCCCACCCTACACCGCCCCATTGCCATCCCTAACGATTTGTTCCATCATTATTCAAAAAGCACCTCGTGTGGAATCTCAATTTTTTTTTGAAATATGCTATCAAATTTAATTGGGGTGACACGACGAAAATTTAAAATTTGAATTTGATCCAGGTTCATGTAACCCCGCCATAATGCCATTATTGTAGCTATTGTCAGGCCACTATTGTTCCAAGTTCATGTTCGTCCTAATGGAACCAAAAGTTCATGTTCAGATTTCTTCGATAGTTGCTTGGACCGGAGTCCAAGTTGGCTTGACTTAACCAACTAGTTAGACTTGTTTCTGAAAATATATGTAAATTGACGAGAGATTTCTTGCTAAGACCTTCGGGCATGGAGTCTAGGTTGATAAAACGTATTGTTTATTGTTGTATAGGATGAGGAACTACTGTAGTAGGTAATGTTGACTCCATGACTAGCAAGGGGTATTGTTCTCTGAGGTGGGTTCAAGATTGATAAGGTAGGTGGTGGTCGAGTTGTTTCTCAATTTACGTTATGTGTGTATGTGAACTATTTCACTAGTTTATCCGTATAATAAGTAAGTGAAAAGGGTCGAATGTGAAATGATATCTTGTTGTCAATCTCATGTAATGAACTGGTCTTAATTGTTTGTGGTTTTACAAGTGTAGTTGTGTTTTTTGTGGTTGTGATTGTGTGATGTTTTTGACTCTCGGTTGGCTCGAGTACCACGCCTAGTACAGTTTATTTATTGGCTCGGGTACCACGCCTGGTACAAATAATTGGTTAGTTTTGATACCACGCTTGGCATGAGATATTTATTGATTGGCTTGGGTACCATGCTGGTACATGTTCTATATTGATCAACTCCGATACCACGCTGGTACATGTTCTATATTGATCGACTCAAATACCATGCCGGTACATATTCTATATTGAATGGCTCGGGTACCACACCTGATACATGTTTGATTATTCTTGTGTGTGATTTCATGAGTGAATCAGGTTTATTTATTATGGTGTATTCACCACATGTTGGTCCACGAGTGGCCAAATCGGTGTGTTAAATGATGGATGGTTCTTGTGTGGACCGAAATTGTATGTTAAACACCGTAAATGACATATTAGGGATCTTCAGTTGGTCCGGATTACTTGCGGGAGTATGTTGCACCAGAGGTGAGTTAAATCTAAGGGATAAGTAAGAATTTTGTGGGTGGTCCACTAACTTGGCTGAGAGCCAAGGGCCAGAGCATTGGTAGGGGATTTTTGGAGAGGTGACAAACCGATTAATAAATATTATTGGTAAGCTTGAATTCAAGAATAAAATCGATAAGGTAAGACTATGTCTGATAGAATATATAAGCAGGTTCAGAAAGCCTTCATATGATAGAGAGGTTAGGTTATGACAACATAAGAGGGGGGATGGTTCTTAATGGTGGAGTTGGTAGCGGGATGGGGTAAGATAGTTTGAGACAGAGTGTAGAAGTTCAAATTTAGTATTACTTGATAGTAAGGGTTTTAGTTAAAGGTTTAAGGTTGTATAACTTCAAGTTGTATATTTCTTTCGGAAAAGGGTCAAAATTATCCCTGAACTATGCGAATTAGACCACTTGTACCCTTTGTTATATTTTTGGATAAAAACTGTCTCTGCCATTATCCTAAGAGACCACAAATACCCTCAAGAGCTAACACCCCAAATTTTTAGTGGCATGGCAAGCCACGTGGGACTAATCCTTCCACCTAAGCGTTGCCAACTAGGATTCACTACAAAAGAACTAGACCTTTAGCGGTGACAACAGGCAAGGGGTGTTGGGTGGATGGGACGGGAAAATATATCAATAAACATAAAATGTTACTTATAAAACTTGTTTTTCTTCTTTCATTAAGGAAGTCATTTTCCTCACTTTGAATGAATTTATTTTTCTAGAGGAAATCGTTTCAAATTTTGTCCAACCAAATATGAAAAAAAAAAACATTTTCCAAAAAATAATTTCCTCCATACCAAACATACACATAACATTTTAGTAGTACATTCTATATGTCATCATTTATTTAAGATATTCAAAAAAATTATTTATTTTCTTAAATTTCGTGTCAAATCAAAATCAGACAAATAAAATTAAAACAGAAAGAATAGTAAATATTAGGTGATGAAGGATGAATACCTATAGTAAAGAAGAAAGTAATGAAGAATTACTGAAACCTCAAGCCTGGTCCCAAAATATTGCTACTAAAGGTTATGAGCGATTTTTAGTGGCGATTAACGCTGCAACAACCATTCGTTAGTAAAACCTATTTTTTTAACAAAATAATATGATAATTAATTTTCGGTTGCAACCTAATATTCTAAAATAAATAACTTGGACTATTAACACTAAAAACATCCAATATTATTATGAAAGTCATCAAAATTACTTCTTGATTCAAATCTCCTACTACATAATGCATCATCGTACATTTTATACATTTACATATGATATAAAAATAAAACATATAGTGTCTTCAAACTCCTCCTTAATCGATATCATTTTTGGTTTTTTTAAAACAAAGAAGAAAAAACACACAAATCAGAATTTTTTGTGAAAAAACCTTTAGTGATGATTTTCTGGGATTTTGTGGCGACTGTTGTCGCCGCTAAAGGTCTAGTTCTTTTGTAGTGAATCCTAGTTGGCAACGCTAGGTGGAAGGATTAGTCCCACGTGGCTTGCCATGTCACTAAAAATTTAGGGTGTTAACTCTTGAGGGTATTTGTGGTCTCTTAGGATAACAGCAGGTGCATTTTTTATCCCAAAATGTAACGAAGGGTATAAGTGGTCTATTTCGCATAGTTCAGGGGTAATTTTGAACCTTTTCCGTATTTCTTTTGACTATTTGCATTATTATCTGGTGGATTCGGATCGACCGGTGTTGCCTATCATTATATGCAATTGTAATAATACTACTCTTACTATGTCATTTGGCATAGTCTGGTTGCAGGATCAGTTATGTTTTTTAGGCGAAGACGATGATGTTCTCTGACAACTTCTACTCCTCTTTTCCTTATGATGGGAGTTGTGTCTTATTTTTAGATATTGTGTCTCTAGAAGTTATTGTATTTGTTTAGACTAATTCCTAGGGAGGGTTCTGTATATTGTACCAAAGTATTTTATTTTAATGAAGGATGAGAGTAATTTTGTATTTAAATAAGGTGATAAGTTGATATTTTGTTACTTCCACATTATCAGTTTTAAATCATGTGGTAAAGATTTTTCTATCTAGGTGTCACAGTAGGTGTCCCACGACCCGATGACATGGATTGTGTATATAAAAAAAAGTTGGAGTTGATTTGTGAATCTGAATATTTCATGATCTTTTGTGCCTATTATTTTTACATCATTCGATTATGATTTCTGTAAATTTGAACCTGCATGTTCTCATAAAGATCAATATGTTGATGTTCAATTTTAGTGGTTATTTTTCGATAACCACTAAAAATGATAAATTTATCTAATTATATTATTAAAGTTTGGTGTATCAAAGAAAATTGTGGTCTTTGAAACTCTTTAAACGACATGAGTTGTCAAATACTAGTTAAATGTGCATTAATGAAAGGATTTTTTAAAATTAAAATACAATGACTGAAATCCTAGATAAAAATATTGATAATATCATATGACAAAAGAGAATGGAAGAGGGAGATGGACAAATGAATAACACAAAATATATAAATCAAAACATTTAACTTAATTATTTTCAACGATGGCTTGCATAAAAAAAGGTCATACACGTGGAATCCACATAATAAAGAGCAATGCAAATGGAAAATGATGATATTGTCATTCATATTCATAAGATATGATATGATATCCTTAGAGCTTCTTGAATCTCACAAAACAATTTCTAGGAGGTTCGATTTTGCTCTCTAGATTAACTTGCTCCACCCTGCATCATATAGTAACAATTAAATTGAAATATCATTTGATAGAAAATATTATTATTATTGATATGTTTAAGACCATAAGGTTAAGGGTGCACTCTTTGGTATGAAAGAAAATATTTTTCATGGAAATTTTCCTAAGAAATGTTTTCTTGAAGAAAACAAGTTGATTTCTTACTTATTTTCTAATGTTTGTAAGTTAGCAAAAAAATATTACTCCCTCCTTTCCGTTTTATGTGAGGTAGTTTGACTCGTCACATAATTTAAGAAAGAAAAGAAGACTTTTAGAACTTATGCTACAAAATGAATGATAGAAATTTGTGTAGCTGTAAATCATTTCAGTAAGGGTAAAATATATATCAATATATATCAATAAACATAGAATGTTACTTATAAAACTTGTTTTTCCTCTTTCATTAAGGAAGTCATTTTCCTCACTTTTAATGAATTTATTTTTCTAGAGGAAATCGTTTCAAAATTTTTGTCCAACCAAATATGAAAAAAAAAAAACATTTTTCAAAAAATAATTTCTTCCATACCAAACATACACATAACATTTTAGTACATTCTACATGTCATCATTTATTTAAGATATTCAAAAATATTATTTATTTTCTTAAATTTCGTGTCAAATTAAAATCACATAAATAAAATTAAAACAGAAAGAATAGTAAATATTAGGTGATGAAGGATGAATACCTATAGTAAAGAAGAAAGTAATGAAGAATTACTGAAACCTCAAGCCTGGCCAAATTGGCTCCTGGACACATTTTGGGGCCAACTCCAAAGGGTAGAAAGGAGGCTGGCTTGGGTTCAAGATCCTGTAGAATTTGTCACATTATACTAAAACATCTTTGAAAATTAAATCATTTATGTATAATATAATTAATTACATTAATATTGACTAATAGGTCATTTGATTGCTGATAAGGAAGTGAATTATTCACGTATTAAAAATTAGCATACTGAATATTATTATTGTAGCATTTAGTTATTATGTATAAAATTCAATACGTCGTGTATAATATCTGACGACTAATTTACAATCTTGTGTAACAAATATTGCATAATATTAACCAGCAATCAAATGTCTCGTAAATGGAGAAATTCATAAACAACAATTAAGACATGTCACTTACATCCCATCTTGAAGGATTAAATTCCTTAGGTCTCACATAAGTATGAGGATCCAAATGATAATTCCATGAAAATGTCAAAAACTTCCACCCCTTGGGTATGGTATACCCTGCACAAGATTTATAAGAGGCTCAAGTTAGTAAAATTTTTAAATGGTTACTCTAAGAATATTTCCTACTAAAATTATTTTTCTTTATTTTGTAATAAAACCAAAGTCACATAATTATTTCATTTCCCCAAGAAAAGTCTCATGACCAAAAAATGCACAAGGCCCTAGAAAAGTCCACTTTAAATATTTGACATATTTTCTCCCGTTCATGTTAAATGAATTGTCAGATACAACACATCCTTTAAAGAAAATATTATTTTTCTTTATTTTGTAATAAAACCAAAGTCACATAATTATTTCATTTCCCCAAGAAAAGTCTCATGACCAAAAAATGCACAAGGCCCTAGAAAAGTCCACTTTAAATATTTGACATATTTTCTCCCGTCAATGTTAAATGAATTGTCAGATACAACACACCCTTTAAAGAAAATATTTAAGGATATAAGTTAAAGTTCTCCTAGAAAACGTAAAAAAGTTAAAAACTTCATCAAATGAAGGTAAATATAGAAAATAAATCTCAACAATTTCCTTGAATTTTGAATAATTTATTTATTTTAAATTATGAATTTTTTTTAACAATTCACTTAATATTGACTAGAGGAAGTGTAAGTCCCCCCACCCCAAACCAAAATAGGTCATTGGATTTAAGATGAATTTCAAGGGGTAAAACATCTCAATTTATATGACACACTTTACTTTTAGTTTATCTTAAAAAGAATGTCACCTTTATGTAGTTAGAAAACAATTTCACTTTTAAATTTTCCTTTTATTTTTAATAAAATAATTTATAACTATAAAAATATCTAAAATTTATTTTAGATCATAAATTACAAAAGTCTTCATTAATTTTTAAAAATGTATATCTAGTAAGATAATTCTACATAAATTAAGACAGAGAGTACTATAAAAGATATTCACACTTAAAGACCTTGAAAAAAAAGAAGAAATAGTCAAGTATTTTTTTATGTTTACTACTGAATAAATAAAGTGATTTTAGTAGATAAATTCGTAAAATTAAGTAACTATTTGAGAAATTTATTCGAATAAAATAAGTAGAAAAAAGTTAAGGCAGAGTACTAACCGTTTATGTTAATAGTAGTTCTTGCCTCTCTAAAGAATATTGTTTTGGCCATAGCAATACGTAACGATTCATTAATTACCTTTCAATTTTGAAAAAAAGAGATATAAGAATAATTAATGCATGTTAATTTGTCCAAAATTATTTTATTTTGAACCTTACAAAAATAAAAAAATAAAAAAATTTAACTCTTACGTTACTAAGATACTTCATCTGTTTAATCTCATGGAAATTAAGGCCTTCATTTGAAGGTGATCTTCTCTTTACTATATCCTCTTGTTCCTCCTGTAAAAATAGAAAATTTGTCAAGACATATATTAGGCATGATTTAACTTCTTTTTTTAAAACATTAAAAGACTAAACTACCCCTACAACAAGAATTAGGGTGTGTTCAATACGGAGAAAAATATTTTTCAAAAAGATAAGTGAATTTTCTATCTATTTTCTTGTGTTTAGTATATAAATAAATAAAAATTTATAGATAATCTAGACAAATACTATTGGAGACAGAGACATGGAGGTGGGGGTTGGGTCTACGAGAGTGGGTGTGAAGATGAGCTATATGAGTAGGTGTGACAGAGTAAGAGAGACGTAATCATGAAACTTATTTTTTCTAATTCCAGAAAATTGAAAAATATTTTTATTCGTATTGAACACAACCTTAAAAAAGAATAATAAAAGTAGTGATGACTATATAGGTATACTTTAGCTTTGTTCAAGAAGTGAGGATATTTTTGTAGATACATAATGGCTGTTGATGCAACCAAACCAACAGATTCAAAACCAGCAAATGTATAAGAAACAAGCATTGCAATGATCTTCTCATCATTGAATCCTTTTCCTTGTTCATCATCATCTTGAGTGTCTAACATCATATCTAGTAAAATGTTAGACTTTCCCCTTGTTTTGTTTTTCCCAATCATCACTTTTCTTTCATCTAATATATGTTGATATATCTTAGCCATTGCTCCTCTAGCCTGAAAATTAACATGCATTAAATGTAAATGTTTAATACATTTATAATCTCTTAAATTTGTTAGTCAATTTCATTTAGATATTTAGATTGCAACTTTTGCTTCAATTAAACATTTGAACACGTGATAAAAAAATTTATTAGATACTTTCGATTCAAATTTTAGAAAAAAAAGTTGTATGTTTCCTTAATTACTTGTCCACGTTTCCTTTTTTAGTTGTCCCTAATTACTTGTCCATTTTGACAAATCAAGAAATGACAAATTTTTACATACTATACCCTCAATTAATTACTTTGAAATAAGTAGAACTTCTTGAAAATCTTAAATTTTTAATTCATCCACTTCATAATTAATAGGGGTAAAATGATAAACTCACTATGTCAATTATTGTTTTCTTAATAAGTCTGTCAATTCAAAAATGGACAAATGATTAGAGACAGAGGGAGTACTAATTATATAAATAAGTTGATCAATAAAAATTTGTCATCTATTTTAGTTATACGCATTAATATTAGACTTAAAAAGACGTAATACGTCAAACATGTTTCAATTGATTAAATAAGATGACAAACTGGTTTACTTAACTACCTAATACACATTTAAGAGCACATGCAAAAGTATTTTCAAAATTTTGAACACTTTACCATGTATTTGGATTTTTAATTGGAACGTAACATAATCTTGTGGTGAGAGTTTCAAATATGTCATTTGGCTTAAAAAAGTATCTCACCCATTTTTTCGCCCCTCAATATCAACCCAACTAAAAAAAGGGGAAGTTATCTATTAAAGTCATGTGATATTTTTGAAAAAAATAATTTTAACAATTGATTTAAAAGATTTTTTTTTAAAATTAAGTAAATATAAGTTCGTTAACAAAAAATGATAAGTATGCTCTATTTGTTAGATGACGAGAGTAGATAGGATGACGAGAGTAGATAGGAACCACAGTAGAAGTTTTCTCCACCGCAAATCAGTAAGAATTTTGTACTATTAAATCATCTCACTGTGAAAATACATATGGAAATTAATTCTCACTGAAATAATGAGAAATTTCCTAATTTTTCCGTATGAAAAAAATATTATTATTTTTCCTGCCGATTCAATCAAAATATCTATGAAAATAGATGTCACTAAACATTTTTCAGTGGAATAACAGCGAATTTTTAGTATTACCACTTTTTTAATGAGATGGATATCAGATCTAGCTAGAAGCAATTTATAATAAGAATATTTTCTTACCTTCAATCCCCTATTGTAAGAAGATCCTGGTATATTAAAGGGCAAACCATGACAACCACGAATAAGATAAATAGTCTCTTCAAAGAGAACATCAACCAAATCATGATCAACTCCATCACCTATAAGAATTCTCATTAACACTTCAAATGTTGGCCTTTTCATTGCTAAGAGGATATCAATTGGTTCTTCCATGGCAACCAATTTCTCAAATGATTTTTTCACAATTTCATTTGCAAAATCAAAGTAATTTGATGATAATGATATGTCACTTTTTATTGGTGTTGTTAGTCTATGTAGACGCTTGCTTTCTTCTTTTGTAAATCCACCAACTTGAACTTGTCCTAGTATTTTTAAGATATATTTTGGCATACCTCTATCAAAATTATCATCATCCATAAATATTTTTCTACTTGTTTCAACTTTTGTGATGATAATGCTTGGCTTACCAAACATGAATGCCTTGTACATCCCTCCATCCCCAAACCTACAAAAAAAAGTGTTTAGTTTATAGTTCAAGAGATTAATGGACTAGAGAAAAAAATATATGATTATAAATAGATTCTCACTGAGATAGCGAGAAATTTCCTAATTTATTCGTATGAAAATATTAATATTTTTTCTTTTCTCACTACTTCAATCAATATTAATAATAAACCATTTTCTCATGTATGGAAAATTGCAAGCATTTTATGTAGAAGAATTATGTGAGAAACTTTACCTAGTAACAAAGTAGGAGACAAATGAGCCAAGATTACCATCTTTGAAACTTTGGAAGAAAAAAAGCATGTTCCCTACTAATGGCCAGCCCATGTCACCAGGAGGCAACTCACATTTCTTTGAACTAAATTTCATTGTAAAAAACCATCCATTTGCTCTCTTTAGGACACTGATTAGGGTTAAAATCCCTATTGCCAAACTTGTGTATAATAACACTAAATTGTACTCCATTTTTGCTTTTTGAAGCCAATAATTAATTGTGTGAGTTAGTTATCAATATATAGACTTTGAGGTCTCTATATATTTACTATTACACCCACCACTTTATTACCCCTCAGTCCACTATTGTTTGTCAGGGTAAAGTCATGCACAATCTTTAAGAAAAATTTAATATAAGGTGTAATTTGACCAATATAACCCTACTATCAATCATTATTAAAATGGTTTATACTTTTTAAAAACGATAAAAACAACTTTTTTCACATTAAAGTAGTCTTGTAACTTTAAAATGGCTACTTTTTGAAACTAGTAGTTACGTAGTTATTAAGGGCAAAATTGGAAAAAAGTGACTAATTGTTTCTTGATTGTTTAAATTGACAATTAATTTTGGACAACTATTTTCAGTATACCTGACAAACATAGTGGACGAAGGGAGTATTATTATTATTATTATTATTACTAGTAAAATTACCCGCGCTTCGCGCGGGAATTTAATAGTATCATGGAATTTATAAAATAATACTTAAATCCTATCCGTCATTAAAACTAAAAAATTATATTATCTTACATATAAAATTACGTAGTAACAAACATTAATAATGTAAAGGAAAATGAAAATTATTACATCTTATCATTTATTCTTAATAACATAAACATAAATTAATGACTGTAAAATTTAAACCAGGATCTGTAACATAAGCAATGGGCAATGGTGTCAGTAAGCCACCCAATAGGAGCAAAGTAAACAAATATTTAATTGTGAAGAAGAAGAAGAAGAGATTCAGAATTTTAGTTGTTTTAAACTGAGAGAAAACCCCTCTATTTATAGAGAACAAAGGGTAGTGTGAACAAATGTTTATTGTGCTTTATCATAAAAGGGTAGTGTGAACAAATGTTTATTGTGTTTTATCAGAAAGGTTACAACTATTTAGGAAAGTTGCAACCCTTCGGAAAGGTCACAACCTTTCATAAAAGTCAGAACTTTTCATAAAAGTCGCAACTCTTCATTAAAGTCGCAACTTTTCAATAAAAGTCACAATTTTTCATAAAAGTCGCAACTCTTCATTAAAGTCGCAACTTTTCATAAAAGTCATAACTTTTCATAAATTTCACAACTTTTCATAAAAGGGAAAGACTAGTTAAAGTAAAAAAATTTCATAAAAGTCACAATTTTTCATAAATGTCCCAACTTTTCATGAAAGGGGAAGACTAGTTTTGAAAATAAATAAATTAAAAGAAAATTCTGGTTTATAGTGGCGCTACGTAGGCGGGTCTAAGGTTCTATGTTTTATATATATATATATATATACTAGTAAAGAAAGCCCGGGCAGT
>NW_006239610.1:47221-61770 GCF_000226075.1 Solanum tuberosum | reverse complement strand
AAAGTTTTTAATAACATATGTTACTTTTTATGTTTGAGAGTTAAACCAACTTTTTTTTATATGTCTTTTAATTTTATATGTGTTTTGTCCTTTTCCATTTTGAAAAACCAATACTCTCTCCATTTTATTTTATATGTCATATCTTTTTATAAATATATTGGTTATTCCCCCTTCTTATTGGAACACATGTTGACTTGTGGTGAATACTTATTCCCTCTTCTTAGATAGTAATATATATATATATAAGATTGAGAAATACCCAAAATAGTTCATTATGTTTGGGTTTTAAACCATAACTATATTTATACCATTCCAAATACCTTAAACTTTCGGTTATTCTACAAGCTTAAGTGTTAGTATTTGCTTTTAAGCAAGATTTAATTTGTCAACTTATGTGCCTGGTTCATTTGATTTATTACTTCGTTTTTATGTGATTTTCAATGATAATTTGTTTAGTGTGAAATCTAAACGGCTAAATCGATAACTGATAAAATCAATAAATCTTAGTGATTCTATAACGATTTAGCATGATCAATGAATTGATAACTAATATGTTGAATCGATAAACTTCAAAATTGAATCAGATCGATCGATACACAATCCTACTATAATATCCAAAAGACATAATACATAAACATCCTTTAACTTGACTTCAATTGATATTTAGGCCCTCCAACTTTGAGTGTACACAAATTGACACTTAAACTTTTACTATAAAGTTGAATAAATAGACATATGCGTCATACGTGGCGTCTACCATGGTAATTCACATCCTACGTGATGTCCTATATATACTATATCAGACATCCTTGTCTACTTGTTTAAGTTTATACAAATTTAATCTGCATACCCAAAATTTTAAAATATAGATTTCAATTAATATTAAATTAAAGAACACATCTATATACTCTCTTTGTTCCTTTTTAGTTGTCATGTGACGTTTTTTTAAAGTCAATTTGACTAACTTTCAAAATTAAATTAGATAGCATTAATTCAATATTTTAAAATAAATAATTAAAATATTGAAATACTATATAAAAGTATTATGAATTGTATTTCTTTTTATATTAATATGATTTAAAAAATTCATCTTAAAATATTAATTAATTTTTTTTATCATTTAACTCTGAAAAAATTTATGACCACTATTAATGCACTTTTAAGTCAAACTACTATATGTCAGGGTTAAAAATTAACGGGTAGCTCCAATTCTGTTCTTGAACAGAGCAGCCGCGTGTTTAATCTAATCATCAATCGCCACATGTATGGTATTTACTATGGTGTGTCAATGCCAAACACATATACAATCCCTCAAATTTGTCGTTTTTCCATTTTCACGTTAGCCTTATTTAGAGATGATAATAGGGTGATGCAGAGCGGGACAGGATAAATTGAGCTTAATCCGTAAATATTTTAGCGCATTCCGCTCTATTCAAAATAACTATTTTTTTCATTTTCAATCTGCTCCACATAGACCGTCCTATAGGAATTTGCCCCGTTTAATTTTTTTAATATTTTCTTTTTCTAGTTAAATTTGATATGCACTAAAAATAAACTCTTTTTTTCATTAATAACTTAAAATTTATTTTTTAGATGTCAATTGGAAAACATGTAAGAATTTATATTATTTTTTATTGAATCATTTTTATTTACTATCTTGAATATTTTAGTAGCTTTACAAAAATTATCTTAATAAATAGTGCTCTATCACTCTAATAACATGTAAAAAGTTAAAATTAAGTTTGGATTCACATAAAATCACATATATCCATAACCCGCCCCGCATTCCTCCAGTCCCGTACAACCTTAAACTTGCCGCGCCGCGCCGCGCCACGCCCCATATAGCCCTAAACCTACCCCGCCACGCATCCGCCCCCGTCCCATTGTCATCCCTAACCTTGTTTCATTTTTGTCACTCCCCGAAGCTATCCCTAGGACGCGGACATGGGACATAGGATCACGAGTGACCCCAATCTAACCCTGAGCTGGCATATCATAGGCATACTAATATAGATTGGAATAAGAAATACTGAGCGGAAGCATAAGACATGAGATAAACTGAAAATGATGGGGAATACCCATTCTCTGAATATAAAATCTGAGAGTTTAATAACAAAATAAATATCAAACTCCAAGCTAAAACTGAATCTAACTATGTCTGAAATGAACCTCTATCTGACTAGAAGTGCTGGGACATGCCCCAGCTAAATTTAGCAAAAACAGAAAACTAAAGACTAAAAGTAGAAAGGAAACATATATGTCGTCCTCAGAGAACGAGGACTCACCACTGATGTTAGTGAGCTGAAGATCGGGAACCAATTTAAGCGTGATCTGAATGATGAGGACTTGAACCTACATCACGAGAAGATGTAGCGCAGAGTATGCGTCAATACTTGAAAGGTACTGAGCATGCAAGATAGAATAAAGCTAAACAATATACATAACTGAACAGAGCATATAACTGAGCAATGCTATAAGATGAGCATGATACTATACTGAAAATACTGAACATGATCTAACTGAATGCATTGACCACGTTTATAACATGCTGAGACTGAAATCTGACTGTTACTGATAACATGGTCAATGCAAAGGAATCTAACTGTGGGAGCTACTAATAACCGACATAAAACCACATGAGCTAAATGTGGAGTCCGATGTATATGCCCCACCGAGAGTACCCAATATACCCTGCCAAAGGTATAGAGGCATGACTGGCGTGATCACTATATTAATTCCCACATAGGGGACTTACAACCTACGGGGCACATAATTTTGGGACTTGAGGGTGACTGAACCTATTTTACTCGGTATTAAGCTACTCTCAATTGATTGTGTAATTAACAATTTATGACTGAATTTTGTAATACTAGATATCTAGCTTACTGACATGCAAACTCTGAGAATGCGATAATTATATCTGATAATCTGACATTTGTAAACTGAAGCATGTATATATCTGAAATAACTGACCTAGCATGTGTAATTCATAAACTAAAAGAACTACATAGCTAGGGTTCTGAATTCATGAAAGTGTCACGACCCAAGGGTACCCCCTAGACGTAAGACGGCGTACTTGACCCCGAAGGGGTCACATATAAGCCTTTAGCATATAGTAAGGGTAGAGTAGTACTTGAATCGCTGAACAACATGGATACTTGTCTCGCATGTCCTTCGCTTCCGGACATCGTGATCATGAATTTCAACCAGTTCTTTTTCATACAGAAGGTCTTGTCTAACACAATTGAGTCTCACTTATGATATAATCTTCTTCCCCAAACCAACCAATTGAATACCTACACATCCTCCCATACAATGCCTCCATGAAGTCATCACAATACTCAAGTGATAATTAATGTTGTATGTACACTTAACTAACCATAAAGCTATTCCCTATAACCACCGAAGTTGATCGCTCACATGTCTGCAACATGTTATCAATAACTTTGACACAACATCAAGACGAATCCTTTCTCACATAACCACAATAAAATTCTAAATCAATACTCGCAACAATTAGAAGTGAACCTGAACCAACCAACACATACTCATAATACCCAAACCATCATAGTCCTTATCAACATCTCCATCTCAAAATATAATTTTCCATGAACTTAAGTTATAAAAAAATTGATCTTTAGACATCAGATACACATCGAAGGATATGTCCAAGGTACAAACTCTCCAACAACACTATCAAAGTGATAGATTTAGTAATTGTGATTTTAGATTACCCTTAAGAATAGTAGAATTGGACCCAATGATCCCCACCTTCAACCACACACAATCAATACATGACCTTGACAACAAGATGAATATTAAGATTGCCGGACAACCATAGTTATGCATGATAGCTCTTCTATGAATTCTCATAAGCAAGGTGGTACATGTAGAACCACTAAAATACTTTAACAATTCCAAGACAATACCAATTATGTTATTCGAAATAACAAAATCTTCCCAATCTTCTCACTCAACCAAGAGAACATCGTAGGATTTGGTACCCCTGATCCACCACTAGGGATCCACCCACAAAAGTGAAAACACACGAGAGCATAACTAGTGAATCCTACTCACAATACTAAAAACCATCATAAACACTTCGACCATTTACCTTATTATAAACCAACACTTGCTAAATGAAACCTTTATTAGGTACTTAACAATCAACAATAATAAAATTTTCAACTCAACCTAGGTGTAATTCCTTTCAAATGCTCAATACCGAATACAATTGATCGTTTTTCACATTGTCAATTCATATCTTGACAAAATATATCACCACGAATGTAAACTTATAATGAAAAATATGAATTGTAAATTCAACAATATAACACAATCTCCTTATCTATCAACATTAGCTTATACCTTGAGGATTATTTTTAATGAAATCTTCGATCTTCGCTTATCATTGATCGCATCTCCATCGATCTTGCAATATCTTTTCGCTACAATTTCAATCGTAATCCTTACTAAATTCAAACAAAACAAGGCACTTATCATCACACTCGAGCTAATGTTTGTACACACCTTTCTCAAGTCTTTTCCAATATTTTTTAACCAATCTGATGGACTTGTGACACTATTACCATAGCCACATCAAAACGAATGAGATCACGTGTCCCTGAACCCAATTATCTACTCCTCTAAGGATATCTCTTTAGCCTTCGCAACCAAATAAAATATTCTTGTTCTAGCCTCTCTCTAAAGGTTGTACTACATTCCACTTTACTTTCCTTCATTATAACTCTAGCTCTTTAACATTCTATTCGAGTGGTGTCCCACTATCTCTTAAAACTTTCCATACAACCACGTAACTTACCAATTATTAGAAAATCACGACGTTGGATACTCGCAAGTCGTAATTAATACACCAAAATTCACTTAACCCATAATTTATTATATAGTTGCATCCCGTCACTATCCATCACGAACTCTTATTACTATTACACTCCGTCAGCCTTGACTATCACTACGAAGTCAACCTTTGTCATCAACACGACGCCTCAAACTCAGGTAAATTCATCAACACGACGCCTCAAACTCAGGTAAACTCAGGAATATTTCTCTCAATATATACAATTAGTAAAACACTATGTGGATACATAGGCCAATATTACTTGAAAATAATTCAAAAATAATAAGGTTGAGAAAGTTATGTCTTAAGTTAAAATTCTTTAACTAATGGATTTCAAGTATTTATAAGTCAAAAGAGATAAGTACATCTAATAGGTTGTAAAGCTTTATACGCCTTGGAAGGAAATTATAGGAGGGGGGGGGGATAGAAAACATGATTTGTACGCCTTGAAAGGAAATTATAGGGGATAGGAAAAACATGATTTGTACACCTTGAAAGGAAATTTACATCAAGATTTGATTGATACAAAAATAAAGAAGATTGATGACAAAAGTTGAAATAAAAGAATTTACAAAAATTGTATGTTATCTTACAAAGTGTCAAATAAATGAAAAACTTGAACGTTTAACAAAAATACATAGTGATCTATAAGGACAACCCTTGTAGGCTAACACATCGTCTCAAGGGATTAAAAACAATATTATTTCTTTCTCGATTAATAATTTTTGAGGTTGTTTATATATACATGCTAACCAATTTAAATAAAGAAAATTACGAAATTTTACAAACTCTTCTCTCAATAATTCTTTAGGTATATAATCCAAACTCTCTTATAAATCACATCTGAGATACATTTTTAACTCTTCTTTTATTCAATAACTAATGGCTCGTTTGGTAGTTGGATAAGAAAAAAATTATTTATGTATTAATTTTCGTATAACTTATACAATGTTTAGTAGATAGATAGGTAATAAGTCATTCATGTATTAGATTAATACGACGTTTGGTTGATAATTTAGAAACCAACATAAGTAATACACATATATGTTATGAATAAATCTATATAGTATTTTATGCATGATATAATGTGGAATAACTAATATATGAATAACTAGTAACTGCATGAAATAATGCATAAATTTCTCCATAGCTAATCACTTATTACAAATACCTACGTGACTCTAACCATCTACCCAACAACCCCTAACATCTTTAAGAGACATGTGATATGAGGCTATTTTATACTTCCAACTCCATATAGTTGTTGGAGCCACAAGAGCCCAACTAGTCACCGATAATAACCCAAGTGGCCCATTTACTTGATCTTGGCTAGGTATTAATTTGGCCTTTTGTCTTTTGTTTTAGGAAAATTTATGCGAAGAAAATATTAGGAAAATTTATATAACTAGGTAAACATAAGTCTTACATTACATCTTAAAATTCTACTTTAAAATAATGGAATAGTTTCAAGCATATACAATAAAGTAATTAATTTAAAATAAATATAGTCATGTTGTATTTACGTGAAATATAGTCAAAAGTCACAAAAATATACACCAACTATACATTATGAAACACTCAAAAAGTTGAATATATCTTATCTTACATATACATAAGTTATACACTAACTATACATTATGATACATTCAAGAAGTTGAATATAGTTTAACTATTCATGAAGTATCCATTAGCTATACATGAAGTATACGCTGACTATTTAATTCCGATCAACTCAAAATCTACTCTAAATATTACCAAATTTTAAATATGAATTCCTCTCAATGTTTTGAATTTTTTCATATATAATTTGCTCAAAATAATTCACGCTTGCGATATGTCGAATTTTATAGAAGAAGAAGAAGAGACGATGATGATGATGATGATGACGATGATGAAGGACGATGCAAAAGGAGAAGAAGATAAAGGAGGAGGAGGAAGCAGCAGTAGAAGAAGAAGACATAATGTGGGCCAAATGGTCATTTTAGGTAATCTTTAAAGTAATTGGCTAAGAAGATGGTAAGTAAATTTTATTGGCTGATATTTTGCATAATTTTACCTACAAAGCTATAATATTATTTTTTAATAGCAAATTTGTACGGTTATACTAAATTCCCTATTTCACGCATAATTAGAAATTGTATTTGACTAATTATTTTTCTCTAACCTATACTATATGTATTTATCTCTCATGATGTGACTCCATAGCACAATTTACTTTTAATCATTACTAGCTCAAATTAGAGATTTTTCTAAATTTGTGCTTGTGTGATTATCCATATCAAGTGAAGATTTTAATTAACGATAAATATATCTAGCATTCTATGTACTTGTTCTTTGTATTTCAGATTTTGGAATGTTGTATTAGAACATGAATGGTTGACATAGTTGATACACCACAATAATAAACTAACTTTGATACTTCAATCCACAACCCCCAACAAACAAAAAGAAAAGGATGTCAATAGGGTAAATAAAAATCGTCAGATTTTGTTTTTGAATTTTTTTTGGGATAGATTTTTATTGATATCTCATTCATAATTCTACGGCAAATCAATAACGTAAATTTCGTAAATTAATGTAATTGGTTACATTATTGCGTTAAATACTCGCATCAATTAAAGAGTTGTACATTTAATGACATCAACCTGAATTGTATAATTGCCCCCGAACTCCAATACGAAAAATGGAAAAAACTAGCAATGTAATGTAACTAGAAAAAGTTTCGCTGAACGACATACTCCTATACTATTAGTCTTTCATGATTTTTTTTCTCAAAAACTAACCCAACTAAAGCAGACATAGCTAGTACAGCTACTCACCCAAGTATAGTTCAAAACGGTAAAAAATGGATAAAATATTCATTAGATCAATTTTTTTAATCAGAAAAAAAAACTCAATATCATTTATTGCTTAAAGTGGTCATTTGACCACTTTTGATACCAACGAAGTGCATGCATATCCCCTCCTCCCTTTCATTTATATTTCATTCTCATTTCTTGAAGAATTTAATATGTTTATTTTTTCTCAAATATGATTAATTGAAACATAAAAGAAAAAGAAAATAATCTTAAAATTTTTCGTGATTGATCTATGATCGATAATTTACATGGAAACATAAAAAGAAAAAGGAGAAATAATAATGTTTAGAAAGTAAGAAGAATTCTTTTTTAGAAAAAAACTTCAGCTCGTTCAGGAAGATGAATGGTTGTAATGAATAAATATGTATAAACAACATATATGGATTCATAGACATCTTTGATATATAGTTATACATTATAGATATACGATTTTACACTATTTATACAGTATCGGTACATTACATATACATATGGTTATTTTTATTGATTTTTTCTTATTACCTGTACAATTACGTAAGAAGACCTTTAAAAAATTACATAACCCAACTAGGGTTTCATTTTCCCTAGCAGATTCTCACTCTCATTCCTCCTTCTCCTTTTTCTCTCACTCTTTCCCTTTCTCTCTCTTAATTTTTTCTCCTAGGTATAACGATTTGTAGGGATGGCAATGGGGTGGGGAGGATGCGGGGCGAGGTGGGTTTAAGGCTATGTGGGGCGGGGTGGGTTTAAGGTTGTGTGGGGCGGGTCGGATGAAGTGGGTTTTTTTTAAATTAATGTGGGGCGGGGAGGGTATATGTGATTTTATGTGGGTTCAAACTTAATTTTAACTTTTTACATGTTACAAGAGTGATAGAGCATTATTTATTAAGATAATTTCATTAAGGATACTAAAATATTCAAGATAATAAATGAAAATGGTTCAATAAAAAATAATACAATTTCTTACATGTTTCCTACTTGACCTTTAAAAAATAAAACTTTAAGTCACTATCCTATTAAATCAATCCAACTTAATGAAAAAATGAATTTATTTTTATGAATTTTATTTTTAGTATCAAACATAACTAGAAAAAAAATATTAAAAAAATTATGCGGGGCGGGTTAATGCGGGATGGGTCTATGCGGGGCAGGGTGGGGCGGGTTGAAAGTGAAAAGAGTTGCTATGCGGGGTGGGGCGGGGAGGATTAAAATTTTTGCGGGTTAAGCTCAACCCGCACCGCCCCCACCCTACACCGCCTCATTGCCATCCCTAACGATTTGTTCCATCATTATTCAAAAAGTACCTCGTGTAGAATCTCAATTCTTTTTTGAAATATGCTATCAAATTTAATTGGGGTGACACGATGAAAATTTAAAATTTGAATTTGATCCAGGTTGATGTAACCCCGCCATAACGCCATCATTGTAGCGATTGTCAGGCCACTATTGGTCCAAGTTCATGTTCGTTCTAATGGAGCCAAAAGTTCATGTTCAGATTTCTTCGATAGTTGCTTGGACCGGAGTCCAAGTAGGCTTGACTTAACCAACTAGTTAGACTTGTTTCTGAAAATATAATACGTGTAAATTGACGAGAGATTTCTTGCTAAGACCTTCGGGCATGGAGTCTAGGTTGATAAAACGTATTGTTTATTGTTGTATAGGATGAGGAACTACTGTAGTAGGTAATGTTGACTCCATGACTAGCAAGGGATATTGTTCTCTGAGGTGGGTTCAAGATTGATAAGGTAGGTGGTGGTTGAGTTGTTTCTCAATTTACGTTATGTGTGTATGTGAACTATTTCACTAGTTTATCCGTATAATAAGTAAGTGAAAAGGGTCGAATGTGAAATGATATCTTGTTGTCAATCTCATGTAATGAACTGGTCTTAATTGTTTGTGGTTTTACAAGTGTAGTTGTGTTTTTTGTGGTTGTGATTGTTTGATGTTTTTGACTCTCGGTTGGCTCGAGTACCACGGCTAGTACAGTTTATTTATTGGCTCGGGTACCATGCCTGGTAAAAATAATTGGTTAGTGTTGATACCACGCTTGTCATGAGATATTTATTGATTGGCTTGGGTACCATGCTGGTGCATGTTCTATATTGATCAACTGCGATACCACGTTGGTACATGTTCTATATTGATCGACTCAAATACCATGCCGGTACATATTCTATATTGAATGGCTCGGGTACCACACCTGATACATGTTTGATTATTCTTGTGTGTGATTTCATGAGTGAATCAGGTTTATTTATTATGGTGTATTCACCACATGTTGGTCCGCGAGTGGCAGATCGGTGTGTTAAATGATGGATGGTTCTTGTGTGGACCGAAATTGTATGTTAAACACCGTACATGACATATTAGGGATCTTTGGTTGGTCCGGATTACTTGCGGGAGTGTGTTGCACCAGAGGTGAGTTAAATCTAAGGGATAAGTAAGAATTTTGTGGGTGGTCCACTAACTTGGCTGAGAGCCAAGGGCCAGAGCATTGGTAGGGGATTTTTGGAGAGGTGACAAACCGATTAATAAATATTATTGGTAAGCTTGAATTCAAGAATAAAATCGATAAGGTAAGACTATGTCTGATAGAATATATAAGCAGGTTCAGAAAGCCTTCATATGATAGAGAGGTTAGGTTATGACAACATAAGAGGGGGGATGGTTCTTAATGGTGGAGTTGGTAGCGGGATGAGGTAAGATAGTTTGAGACAGAGTGTAGAAGTTCAGATTTAGTATTACTTGATAGTAAGGGTTTTGGTTAAAGGTTTAAGGTTGTATAACTTCAAGTTGTATATTTCTTTCGGAAAATGGTCAAAATTGTCCCTGAACTATGCGAAATAGACCACATATACCCTTTGTTATATTTTTGGATAAAAATTGTCCCTGCCATTATCCTAAGAGACCACAAATACCCTCAAGAGCTAACACCCCAAATTTTTAGTGACATGGCAAGCCACGTGGAACTAATCCTTCCACCTAAGCGTTGCCAACTAGGATTCACTACAAAAGAACTAGACCTTTAGCGGTGACAACAGGCAAGGGGTGTTGGGTGGATGGGACGGGAAAATATATCAATAAACATAAAATGTTACTTATAAAACTTGTTTTTCTTCTTTCATTAAGGAAGTCATTTTCCTCACTTTGAATGAATTTATTTTTCTAGAGGAAATCGTTTCAAATTTTGTCCAACCAAATATGAAAAAAAAAAACATTTTCCAAAAAATAATTTCCTCCATACCAAACATACACATAACATTTTAGTAGTACATTCTATATGTCATCATTTATTTAAGATATTCAAAAAAATTATTTATTTTCTTAAATTTCGTGTCAAATCAAAATCAGACAAATAAAATTAAAACAGAAAGAATAGTAAATATTAGGTGATGAAGGATGAATACCTATAGTAAAGAAGAAAGTAATGAAGAATTACTGAAACCTCAAGCCTGGCCAAATTGGCTCCTGGACACATTTTGGGGCCAACTCCGAAGGGAAGAAAGGAGGCTGGCTTGGGTTCAAGATCCTGTAGAATTTGTCACATTATACTAAAACATCTTTGGAAATTAAATCATTTATGTATAATATAATTAATTACATTAATATTGACTAATAGGTCATTTGATTGCTGATAACGTAGTGAATTATTCACATATTAAAAATTAGCATACTGAATATTATTATTGTAGATTTAGTTATTATGTATAAAATTCAACACGTCATGTATAATATCTGACGACTAGTTTAAAATCTTGTATAACAAATGTTGCATAATAGTTCTTATATTACTAACAATTGCATAATAGTAATCAGCAATCAAATGTCTCGTAAATGGAGAAATTCATAAACAACAATTAAGACATGTCACTTACATCCCATCTTGAAGGATTAAATTCCTTAGGTCTCACATAAGTATGAGGATCCAAATGATAATTCCATGAAAATGTCAAAAACTTCCACCCCTTGGGTATGGTATACCCTGCATAAGATTTATAAGAGGCTGAAGTTGGTAAAATTTTTAAATGGTTACTCTAAGAATATTTCCTACTAAAATTATTTTTCTTTGTTTTGTAATAAAACCAAAGTCACATAATTATTTCATTTCCCCAGAAAAGTGTCATGCCAAAAAATGCACAAGGCCCTAGAAAAGTCCACTTTAAATATTTGACATATTTTCTCCCGTCCATGTTAAATGAATTGTCAGATACAACACACCCTTTAAAGAAATATTTAAGGATATAAGTTAAAGTTCTTCTAGAAAACGTAAAAAAGTTAAAAACTTCATCAAATGAAGGTAAATATAGAAAAAAAATCTCAACAATTCTCTTGAATTTTGAATAATTCATTTATTTTAAATTATGAAAAAATCTTAACAATTCACTTAATATTGACTAGAGGAAGTGTAAGTCCCCCCGCCCCAAACCAAAATAGGTCATTGGATTTAAGATGAATTTCAAGGGGTAAAACATCTCAATTTATATGACACACTTTACCTTTAGTTTATCTTAAAAAGAATGTCACCTTTATGTAGTTAGAAAACAATTTCACTTTTAAAATTTCCTTTTATTTTTAATAAAATAATTTATAACTATAAAAATATCTAAAATTTATTTTACATCATAAATTACAAAAGTCTTCATTAATTTTTAAAAATGTATATCTAGTAAGATAATTCTACATAAATTAAGACAGAGAGTACTATAAAAGATATTCACACTTAAAGACCTTGAAAAAAAAGAAGAAATAGTCAAGTATTTTTTTATGTTTACTACTGAATAAATAAAGTGATTTTAGTAGATAAATTCGTAAAATTAAGTAACTATTTGAGAAATTTATTCGAATAAAATAAGTAGAAAAAAGTTAAGGCAGAGTACTAACCGTTTATGTTAATAGTAGTTCTTGCCTCTCTAAAGAATATTGTTTTGGCCATAGCAATACGTAACGATTCATTAATTACCTTTCAATTTTGAAAAAAAGAGATATAAGAATAATTAATGCATGTTAATTTGTCCAAAATTATTTTATTTTGAACCTTACAAAAATAAAAAAATAAAAAAATTTAACTCTTACGTTACTAAGATACTTCATCTGTTTAATCTCATGGAAATTAAGGCCTTCATTTGAAGATGATCTTCTCTTTACTATATCCTCTTGTTCCTCCTGTAAAATTAGAAAATTTGTCAAGGCATATATTAGGCATGATTTAACTTCTTTTTTAAAACGTTAAAAGACTAACCTACCCCTACAACAAGAATTAGGGTGTGTTCAATACGGAGAAAAATATTTTTCAAAAAGATAAGCAAATTTTCTATCTATCTTCTTGTGTTTAGTATATAAATAAATAAAAATTTACATATAATCTAGACAAATACTATTGGAGACAGAGACATGGAGGTGGGGGTTGGGTCTACGAGAGTGGGTGTGAAGATGAGCTATATGAGTAGGTGTGACAGAGTAAGAGAGACGTAATCATGAAACTTATTTTTTCTAATTCCAGAAATTTGAATAATATTTTTATTCGTATTTAACACAGCCTTAAAAAAGAATAATAAAAGTAGTGATGAATATATAGGTATACTTTAGCTTTGTTCAAGAAGTGAGGATATTTTTGTAGATACATTAGGCTATTGATGCAACCAAACCAACAGATTCAAAACCAGCAAATGTATAAGAAACAAGCATTGCAATGATCTTCTCATCATTGAATCCTTTTCCTTGTTCATCATCATCTTGAGTGTCTAACATCATATCTTTCCCCTTGTTTTGTTTTTCCCAATCACCACTTTTCTTTCATCTAATATATGTTGATATATCTTAGCCATTGCTCCTCTAGCCTGAACCGGGACTACCGGACCGGGACGGACCAGAACCGGGTACCATGGGACGGAACCTAACCGGAACCGGGACGGACCGGAACCGGTAATTTCGGAAAAAAAATGATGTACCCGTCCCGGATCGGAAACCGGGTCCCAACGGTTATAATTAAAAAAAATTATTAAATTAAAAATTAGGAACATTACACAAATAATATTAGAACTCTTATAATTTTATTAGAACAAAAAAATTATACTTTTAAAGTTTTAAATACAAACTTTCAAACTTTAAAATTATAAAAGTTTAAATTTCACAATTTAAAACTTTGAAAATTTAAATTCAACCTTTAAAATTAAACTATAAAACTATAAAAGTTTAAATTTCACACTTTAAAAGTTTGAAAATTTAAATTCAAACTTTAAAACTATAAAAGTTTAAATTTCACCCTTTAAAAGTTTGAAAATTTAAATTCAAAATTCAAACTTTAAAACTATAAAAAGTTTAAATTTCAAACTTTAAAACTATAAAACTATAAAACTATAAAAGTTTGAATTTCACAGTTTAAATTTTAAAAGTTAGAAAATTTAAATTCAAACTTTAAAACTATAAAAGTTTAAATTTCACCCTTTAAAAGTTTGAAAATTTAAATTCAAACTTTAAAACTATAAAAGTTTAAATTTCATACTTAAAAAGTTTGAAAATTTAAAACTATAAAAGTTTAAATTTTACACTTTAAAAGTTTGAAAATTTAAAACTTTAAAACTATAAAAGTTTAAATTTCACACTTTAAAAGTTTGAAAATTTAAAACTTTAAAACTATAAAAGTTTAAATTTCACACTTTAAAAGTTTGAAAATTTAAAACTTTAAAACTATAAAAGTTTAAATTTCACACTTTAAAAGTTTGAAAATTTAAAACTTTAAAACTATAAAAGTTTAAATTTCACACTTTAAAAGTTTGAAAATTTAAAACTTTAAAACTATAAAAGTTTAAATTTCACACTTTAAAAGTTTGAAAATTTAAATTCAAACTATAAAA
>NW_006239610.1:0-45376 GCF_000226075.1 Solanum tuberosum | reverse complement strand
GATCTAATCCACTATTAATATCAATATTAAAAACAGTTTCTTCAACATGCGTATAATCGTCTGTATTTATTCTTAATTGAGAAGTTTTTTTAGTTTTAGATTGAGAAGTACTACCGTTTTTTTATTTTTCTTGGATTTTGAGCTCCATAAATTAGTGATCGAATCAACTATGGTTGTTTTACCCTTATGAACATTGTTTTTACCGGAATTCATATTCAAATATAAAAAAGTGAGTAAATTATATATAATACGAAAATGTAATGCAAAATTTTAAACAAATAAATAACTAAATAAGTAGAGACTAGAGACTAATTACTCACAAAATAAATATAAATGCAAACAAATATATAACTAAATGAAAAGTAAGTTGGAACGAATGTACCAAACGTCTACTTAAAAAAGTAGACGTGTATGACCGGAAGCCGAAAATTGAAAGTTGAATTTTGAAGCTCCAATTTCCAGAGACCAAATTCGTACTTTTAACGAGAATAAGAGAATTTAGAGAGTAGAAGATATTTTTGTGAGTGAAAAGAATGAAATATTAGGAGTATTTATAGTTTAAAAAAAGGATGAAAATGTAGTTTTAAGAAGGTTGAGGTATTAAAAAAAGTTTTGGGGGAGTAGGGAGGTGTAAATGGGAGTTATAGGGGTGAAAGAGCCGTTGGTGGGGCCCAAAATCCGTTGCCCAACGGCTCTCAACGGCTATAATTTAAGATTTACGATTAAAAAAAATAAAAAAATAAAAATTGAACAAACCAGACCGGAACAGGGACTAACTGGACCGGTAAATCCTGGTTTCCGTCCCGCTACCCCTCCCAAACCGGTACAATACCGGATCGAACCGGTAACGGACCGGAACCGGTACCGGTAGCTCCCGGTTCCGTTGCCACCCATAGAAGTACGCACTTTAGAATCCTTTTACATCGTTTCAACACTACCACACACATATCCCCCAGGATACACCTAGACTCTCACACGGTTATCAGTTGGTCGCAACGCACATCCAAATTTCTCGCTTACGAATCACATCGTAATTTATCTAGACTCTTGTACCTAATCTCGTGATGACTTTCTTTTCACAACACATTTCACGACACTTAAGCAATTACAACTTACAGACATGTCCAAATTCTTTAATTAGTTAGTTCCATAGACGATCATTACTGATCATCTATGCCTTATACGGCCCCTAAGGCTAGATACCAATTGGAACCTTCTCAGTTCTAATTAACTTGCTTGTGTCCCTTCAGCGGGGACTACGACGTCTAGTTCACTTCGTTGAGATACCAATTGGAATCAGGAGATAGCAATTGGACTCAACTCATACCACAAGCGACAATAGTAGCTGGCGAGCCCCACAAAACTGCTAATTTCAATCATAGAACTTGGTCGAACCCAATTCTTAACTGCCTTAATCTTTAACTGATGGTAACCAGACCTTAAAATAATTTTAGAGAAAATCGATGCACCTTGCAATTGGTCAAAAAGTTTATCTATCCGAGGCAATTGATACTTGTTCTGAATGGTAACCTTATTCAACTGTCAGTAGTCTATACACAATCCTCTCTTGCTCGTGATGGTGTTATCACTTTTGTTGCTCTAGTTCGGACCATAGAATGAAGGAGGAAAAATACCAATTGAATTCAAGTCATAGCACTAAAGAGTAGAAAGAAGTGAGTTTTTTCCTAAAGTCTTATAGCCTCTCGAAGAAAAGTATGGACGTCTTCGTACTGTTCCACAAGACTCTACGAGACTCGTTTTGGTACAATTAGATCAACGAACCTAGGACTCTGATACCAACTTTCTCACGATCCAGACCATCATGATTGGCAACCACATTAACTCTCTGGTGGGAGAACCATTAATACTAAATAGCTAACCAAGAATTACACAACATAATCAAAACTAATGCATTTAAAGATACATAAGCATATTTAAATGCATAAATTATATAGAGTTCCATAAACTCCAAAGGCTTAAATAAACTAGTTAAACTAATGCGGAAGAACAACCCTTAGAACCTGAAAGTCATTGTACCAAAACTCTACTAACGACAAGTCTAAAAACAAAGGGTACAACCCTGAAACTAAACAAACACCTTAAACAAATAGTCTGAGTCTGAAAAGAATGGACTTAAACAAGAGAGATCCATGGTAGCCTGAAAGAACTGGCTCACCCTTGAATCCAGTCACGCTCAATAGTCACTTAGCTGAGGTCTATCAATAGCCACCTGAAGATGCCCTGTACTCAACAAAGAACAAGCAGGTACAGTATCAGTACACAACCACAGTGTATTGGTAGGATCACGCGGTGATCCTAATAAGTGAAACATACATGAGTAACCACAACATTATAAACAGACATATACCGAACATATACAATATTAGTCATCTTTGCAGGATCAATGTAGCATCTCACATCCTCAATAATACACATTGGTTATCAATTTAGAGTAACATACAGTCTTCCAATATCAATCATCATTAGATATGAATGTAATCATCACAAGTAGATACACAACACAATTCAATAGTCATCTCACGGAACCCAATTCAGTGATCCTCTCATGGAGCCTACACCCAAACTGTAGCGTACCGGTACGTGGTACCCGATCTAATGATTATGCTGGAATATGGAAACCGATCCCATAATTATGCCGGAACGTGGCAACCGATCCAAGTTAGTGTGTCGAAATGTAACACTCGATCCATTCAACAAACCACAATCACAATCACAATGTATATTCTTACAATCATACAACAAGAGGTGATTCATGACATACAATTATTCAATTATCCTCATTTATGATTAGGGTGATCAATAATGCAATATTTGCATACATATATGCATCATAATGAGCAATTACAAACATATATCACACAAACATGAAATCACAACCATCACCTACCTCAAATCCAAGCTTGAATCCCCTAAGGCACTTGAATCTTTCCTTTCAAGATTCTTTCCGCTTGTTCTAGGTCTACAAACAATAATTTATACACAAGGATCAACAATCAAGACCCAATTATCTGGATCATAATTAATAATATCAACCCTAGGTCAAACCCTTGATCCCCATACCCAGATTAGGGCTTTTTCCCACCATCCAAACAGTTCCAAAAACCCTTCCCAAATAATAATCACCCAAGAAACTAAGTTCTCCGGATTGAAAACAGATTCGGGGAGTGAAAATCTTACCTTTAGCCTCAAGAATGGTAGAAAACTGTCAAGAAAACCTCTGGGGTCGTTCCGTAGCTCTCAAAGTCGAAAAGTGCAGAATAAAACGTTTTTAGGGTTTTATTTCCGACTTAAGTCACGTTTGTCCTGCTACGGTAGGACCCATTCCGCTACATCGGCAGCCATCCCGCTACGGCACCATGCACCGAGACAGAATGCTGAAATTTGAATTCGAAGCCCCCGTTTCACAACACACCTTCAGCCCTTGACATTCAAAAATCACCTGTTCACGCTAAGATTATTTTCGGGAGTTCTGCCCGCCCGAATTCAATTCCTAAAGTCGTACGAGTTCCTTAACGCCTTAGCTATCTATTCATATAATCAAAATCATAATTAAATCACCAGTTGTTACCAGATTTTCCTAAACTTTACTGACTTCAATTTCGTCCAAATTTGGACTAGATTAGGAAATTCCAAGTTACTACCACAAGTTTTTTGACCCCAATTCTTTCTCCATTGGTTTTTCCCTAACGATGGAAATCAGGTCGTTACAGGTGTAAACTTTGGTGTTAGATTGGAGATGTTCTTAGTGACTTACACATGTTATAGGTTGAATTAAATGACTCAGAGCCCGTTTGGCCATGCGATATGAAATCATGATATAAAATCATGATATGATATCATAATATTAAATCATGAGATGAAATTGAAGTTTTGTTTGGACATGCGATATGAAATTTTTGTGTTGTATATTTTCTCATAAACATAAGAATCCTATAAGTTGTAAAACTATTAAAATAGCCTCAATTGTTTATTCATTCTTACCAAATAAACAAAAAATTATAAAATTGCATATTAATAAATTTTTACAAAACTATTTGTTCTCCACTTAAGTAATTGTTTCATGTAACTTTAATTGGTCTAACTTTAATTCAATAATAAAAAAAATTGAACATGAATTGTAGTGTCGTACTTGTTTTTAATATATTCCCCTACATAGTACGAACAATCTCCTCACATTGAACTTGCATTTCTCGATCATATGACTGAGAAGACGAACCAGCATTGATACTTTGAGTAATTTGTTGATCAATATCATTCGCAACTATATTTTGCATGCTCATAGACCATAAATATTTCATCACTCCTTTGGAATTCTCGCAAATAATCATGTAACACTGCACAAGTTATGACAATTTTCACTTGTGTGTCAATATCATAATGGTTCATGTATCGTTTCACTTGTGTGGAATTACACATTTGTAGTGCATTAATTTCGTACTAAAATCAAACATATTGGAAGTAGTGATTATCAAACATACATCACCATTTTTATCCTTTTTCATATTAAATTGCTTTAAACATTTTCATATGTTTCTGAAAGAGAAGGTTTTTTTTTAATTATGAAAAACCAAAAAAGTATTACTCCCTCCATTCTTATTTATATTCACCAAATCAATTCCTACTTTATCATTTATATTCATCAAATTTAAAGCAATAATAAATTTTATGTTGGTGAGAATAATAAATTTTAAAAAGTAATGATGTGATTATAAATGATGAAATAATTGGTTAGTAAATATAAATGTGGGGTTGTTTGAACAAAACATATTTGAACAAAATATAAACTTATGGATCAATTTTTATATTTAAAAATCCCTAATCATGATATGAAATTCTCATATCATGATTTTTTGAGAATATGAGATTTCAGCTCATGATATGGAATCATGAGATGAAATCAACATGAAATCGCATGTCCAAACGCTGATTCCATTTCACGATTCCATATCGTGATATGGTATCGCATGACCAAACACCTACTTAGACAAAGAAAGTATTTCAAATAAATCAATGGAAGAATTTAAAATGAGACATATACCTTCATGCCTATTTATAGAAAAATAGCAAACTTTAACTAAAGAAACAATGAACTCGGGACAACATTTAAGCAAGAGAATTAAATAATGAAGTATTTTTGTTTCAAACAGTGAAGAAAAAAGAAATGATGTACAACATACAAATGCTAAGTCACATCAGATAACAAAACGCAAACGAAAACCACGAATACGAAGATTATTAACACATACTACTGAAATAAAATACAAGAGAAGAAAAGAGGATTAACTTATTCGTAGCAGGAACTGAGACAACGAGCTTGACCATGAAGAACTTTGTTATGATCTAAGTAGTCCAATATAGAAGAATAAACAAACGTAGTTGTAGAGAGTCGAAGCCGAGTAAGTAAGAGAGGTTTATTACATTTCTTTTAAATTGAGCGGCTGAGATTGAAATCAGTTTAATGAATAGCAAGGGCAAGGATTCAACCACGACACTAAAGCAGCTAACACTGTTATAACCACTCTGACATGGGAGAGCGGGTTTACGTGAAAAGTGATATTTTTCTCATCTCTTCTAAATTCTCTCTTGTCTGGATTCTCTTCTCACCTCCTTCTGTTTCTTCTTCTTCTCCCTCCTCTAATTCCTTTTTTTTTTTTCTATCAGGTTACCCGTACATCAATGAAATACTTATTAGTTTCTGTAATTTTTTATTTCATTACTAGAAGTAATAGCTTTCAATTCAATTTTAATTCAGTTCAACAAAAATCTAGAAACTTATCCCAAAAATATATTGTGTTGATTATTTTTTATTTATTTGGGATTAAACAAGGCGGACCTTGACAATTGGTATCACAACCTTCAATCCTACGACATGTGATCTTGAAAATGGCTGTAGGTACTCGTATGAAGCAGTTAGATGAGAAACTTGCTCGTCATGATGAACAGTTAATTAATTTGTTGAATAATCAGCAGGATGTTCGGAACACCCAAACTGGGATCCAAGGTACACTTGAACTAATCTTTGATTGTCTTGCGTTGTAAAGGGATCCTAACAGAGTTCCAGTTGAGCAATAGTCAGGTGGTGGATTGTTACACATTTATGAAGACTACAAGCAAACTAGGCTTCAAGTTGTGCTTGTTCCTCCGCCTAAGTGGGAGTTAACCATATTTCATGGGTCATGACCCTAAGGTGTGGATCCGTAAGTGTGAGAGGTATTTCAACCTCTATAGAACCCTTGATAATCAGAAAGTAGAAGTTGATGCTCTTTATCTGAATGGGCTTGCTGAGAATTGGTATCATTCGTTGGTATTAAGTGTTACGGTACTTGGATGAATTTAGTTTAAAGAGGAAATTTACAACAGATTTGGGGAAGAATCACTAGAAGATTCGGTGGAGGAGTTCAAAAATTGAGCCAAACTTGTACGGTGGACAAATTTCTAGGGAGGTTTGAATACTTGAAAGCACAAATGATCATCACGAATCCAACTTTAACTGAAGCACACTTTCTTTCCAGATTTATGGGGGCTTTAAAGGAAGAAACCAAGTTCGTAGTGAAAATGTTTAAACCTACTACACTCAATGCATCCGGGTATTATTGTGTCATAGCATGTGACTGAGAGTCTATGTAGTTTGATGATTGTTATTATATGCATTGTTTTATGTTACTGTATTGTAGTGAACTGCTTAAATTCATCTTGGAATGGTCGTGTGATCCTATCAGTACACTGTGATTTGTATACTGATACTGCACTTGTTCTTTTCCTTGTTAACTATATGCCATCTTCTAGCAACTGATCCAAGATTTGAGTCGAGAGACACTTAACTTCAAATTCAAGGGTGAGCTGCATCTTTCAAGTTTCCATGGATTTTTCTTCATCTTCTTATTCATTTATTCGAACACAGATTTATAGACTTTAGTTTATGTTTAGTTCGGGTTGCATACCATGTTTGATTGTTTAGAGTTCTGGTACGGTGACTTTCACTTTTTAGGGGTTATTTTGCATTAAATGTTTTCAGATTATTTAGTTGAGTTTATGGAGACTCGATTCTTTGGTGACTAAACTGTTTTCCTTATTTTATATAATAAACTTAGTTTTATTTAATGATGTTAGGTTAATTTTGGGTTAGTCTTTGCTTTTCTCACTAGGTGATTTAATGTTGATGTCATTTATGACGGTCGAGATCATGACATAAATAAATGATACATCTTACGTAAGAAGAGGAACCTTTTTTTTCTATATTTTTGGACAAGATCATAATATGTTATTAAGATTGTGGGACTATAATTAATTTTTAAATTAAATATATAATGTTTTGTTATTTAAATTATGTTTATAAATTTACTTTACATAATTAATCTTAGTAGGCGTTTGGCCATGAGATACCATATCACGACATGGTATCGTGAGATGGAATCAACGTTTGGACATGCAATTTTACGCTGATTCCATCTCATGATTCCATATCATGATATGTGATTCCATATTCTCCAAAACCCATGATATGGGAATACCATATCATGATTTGAGATATTTTTAATACAAAAATTGATCAACAAGTTTATATTTTGTTAAAACAACCCCACATTTATATCTACTAACCATTTATTTCATATAAAAATAAATTTATAATGACATCATTAATTTTTAAAATTTATTATTCTCACCAACATAAAATTTATTATTCTCACCAACATATAGTCACTTTAACTCACACCAACCGATTGTTGAGTAATATTAAAGACTAGTACACTACAATTTATGTTCAATTTTTTATTGAATTAAAGTTTGATGAATTAAAGTTAGATGAAACAATTACTTAAGTGGAGAAGAAATAGCAATGTAATAATATATTATGTGATTTTATAATTTTTTGTTTATTTGTTAAGATTGGATAAACAATTGGGCTATTTTTATAGTTTTACAACTAATGGGATTCTTATGTTTATGAGAAAATATACAACATCAAAATTTCATATCACATGTCCAAACAAAACTTCAATTTCATCTCATAATTCCATATGATGATATCAAATCATGATTTCATATCATGATACCATATCGCATGGCCAAACGGGCCCTAAGATTTAATGTTGATTGGATATTAATTCCACCATGAAGCCTCCCTATGTCTATGTTAAGGTGAGTTATGCATATTATTAATTTATTTTGTCTAACTCCAAATTTCCCCTTCAAATAAAGCTCAGTAAAGATTTTGAATAGTTTTCTCGTTTCTGTTTATGAAGTAAGCTCTGATTCCTTTAGGATATAATTAAAAGTTTGATGCCCCAAATTATGTCCAAATGTCTTATTCTTTGAATTTTTTCAGCACTGTTCTCTTGCGTTTTTGAGTTATTATATGTGCAAATCTTAATCCATATTATTCTTTATTTACATGTGATAACAACCCGAGTTCAATTTGAACTCCAACCTTGCATATCGTTTAGTTGTTTCGGGTCAATCTTGTCTTGGTTCGAGTGAAAGGGAAGCAAATATACAGGTCTCAGAAGTCAATAAAAAGGATATATACATCCTTATACATAAGATATACAAGAAAAAAATAGGTGATATACACTTATATATGGTGTTGATATACATTGACAATTGGCCCGATGTTTCTGGGCAGTAGCAGCTTGGGCCCAAAAGGCCCAAATTCATCTTTTCTCTCTCTCTCTCTCTCTCTCTATTAATTATTAGATTGATTTTTTTTTTTGATTAATTCTAATTTTGAATGCTTAAATTAATATAATTGAATCTCTTAAAGATGAACCATTTTTGTTATAATGATTTGAATGATTTTACTTAATTACCTTTCTTTACCTGGTCATTTTTGACAAATTTTACTCTTTCTTTTCAAAATCATTTCAAGTGATCAAGTTAATTTACGTTCAAATGATTTTAAATATCTTAGTTCTTTTAAATACTTTTCAAGTTAGTAAGTTTTCTTTTTCAAGTCATCAGATAATCGTGTGTTGACGGACATATCAAATGCCTTAAAAACCTTCTTTAAGTGTAAATAAGAACCCCGTATCTTTTCTCTAAATTTTTTAGGCTTAATTATGTTAAAGTCTTTAAAGTTAAAGTTTTCTTTATTTTTATTTTTAAGAAATTAAGTGGCGACTCCTTTAAAAGTTGATTTTTCTCTTAAAATTCATGAATCGATTTGAAAAATCAGTTTTTTCTTAACACATAACAGATATTAGCCTAGCCAATTTCAAAACAGGCCAAATTCACCGTGTTCTTAAATTTTTTATTTTTTAATAATTGCGTCATATTTTTGAAATTTTAAAACTCCACACGAGATGCCTTTGAGTAATGATGGATTGGATCATTACAACAATCATGCCCTACCTGAAGGATTCCTCACCAAATCTTTCCTAAGCATAATCTAATTACCACGACTATCTTTCCCAGGATAACACTCAACCATAACATGCATACAACCATAACCAATCAATCCATCATCGGCCTAAACCATAACTAACCATATATTTGATCATCCAAACTTCATGTTCGTAGGCCTATGCATGAAATCTCCTGACAGACTATAATATATATTATAAGAAATGATAGGTCTAGCTACCTAGTTAAGAAAATCTAGCCTACTTGAACATTAAACTATTGCTGAAGAATGCTGAACATAGACTTTTGACTCCGTGTGACTAATCTAGTTGAACGTTGATAGAAAATTATTAGATTTTAGCCTCTTTTTTTTTTGTGCCGAAATCCCTCCCCTGTATTATTCTCAAGCTTAGAATTATTTTAGGAACAACCCTCATCTATTTTCTCAATGGAAAGTGGTAGGAAAAATAAAAGACATCAAATTATGTTAGCTCCGCTATAGCTGTCATGCAGGCACTATAGTGGCGTCGCCACACCGGGAGGCTACCCGCTATGACAAGTTGACATCATTCCAGATCAATGCAAAGTTAAATAATTTCGCCGTGTATCCCAATTTTTAATTTGGAACCGTATTTCAAGGTTTTTTTGAAATTTCGCATAAGGTGCCTTTTGAATAACGACCGATCAGGTGGTTACACCCATGAGTAAACTTCTCAACAACTGCAAATCGTAAAAACCACTTTAATATTCATTTGTTTTATTTCTGTCGTTGTTCACTGTATATGTGATATTCCATTCACAAACCCTATTATACATACCCTTCTCATATATGATCTCATATACTCCCTCCATTCCATATTAAGTTAAATTTTGAGGTATTTCACACCCTTTAAGAAAAGTAGATTAAGACATATATTGAACCTAATTTTTTATTTTTACCCTTATTAATTATTGTCAAATTTATGATTAAAATAACTAAATATTAATTAATCACTAATTCCAATACTAATTAATGAAGCGTAAAATTGGAAGAACACTCTAAAAGTAGTCTTGAAAATTGAACAATTAAGTTAATTTGAAAAATGAAAAATGCCTCAAAAATTAACTTAATACAGAATGGAAGGAGTATATTTTTAGTCTCCTTTCTTTTGATATTTCCTTTTTTTTTTCTCACGTTCTTTATTTCTTTCCTTTCCTAATTTCCTTAAAATATAATTCTTTTATTTCCATTTTTTAGGCACAATCTAATTTCGTTTAAATCTTATTTTTTTCTTATTTTCTAATTCCATTTTTTTTAAATTTCAAATTATATTTTTCTTTATTTCTTATTTTGTTCATAATCTAATTCGACACACCTTCTTGGCTCCTTTATTTTTTTCTTTTGAACTTTTACTTCTATCAAAATCAATATAAAAGAGATACTAACTAATATGGTATAATTTTTTTATATTTCGCTATATTAATAATTTACAAATAATTTATTGTAGTATATCGTATGCCAAAATTAATAAATGAGTAGCAGTAGAAGTATATTGTTGCAGTTACAATAATGGATTCATTTAACCATGCTAATGCATGCATTAAATACTATGAATTTCTTGGTATTAGTAATGCAAGAGATTTAATGCATGCATTAGCATGGTTAAAGACTCAATTACTCCTCAAAATCCTTTTACATCTTTTTCACCATAATTGTGGAAGATATTTTGTATATTAATATTTTTATGCAGTGCATGTAGGTTTTAACACACCGAACCAAATAATGCATAAAAAATATCTATGCATAATTAATGCAAATATAACTAATACAAGCATTACTAATACATCCTATTTAACATTATTTTTATACACTCTCCTAAACTCTCTCATAGTGTATTTCATATACTAGCAGAGTATCATAGAGTTCAAATTCATTCATTCAAAAAATGTTATTCTATCCTCTGTAATATCCAAAGGGTATATTTCATATACAGACAAAAGTTTCATAAAATAATTTGTTCAATCCTAAAAAAAAATATATTGTTGAGTCCTTTATGATACTAACCTAGTATATATCATAATTTTTGTCTTGATTCAATTGGACACCCATTACTACTGTGCCAAAGACATAATTTTTGTCAAGGATGTCCAACTTTAAATATATATCCTTTAAATGAAAAATTTGACATATATATACAATGTAATTTTCCGATGAAAGATGTCCAGTTGGACACCCTAGGATGGCTATAGCTCTACTTCTATAAACACACCTCATATGCGCTTTAAATAATATTGATTTTTTTCTAATTACAATAACTGTATAATATTATAAACGGAAAAGGGCCAAAAATACCCTTGAAGTATTTGAAAAGGTTTAAATATACCCCTCATCCATCTATTTGGCTAGAAATACCCCTCAATCCACCTTTTTAGCCTATTTTTACCCTTAAAGCTTAACAGATTTTTTAAAATTATTATTATTAGTAGTAGTTATTACATGGCGTTTTCCTATTGGATAAAATTTAAATTTCCAACCCATTGGATTTTTTCCGATCCAAACCCACAACCCATGACCCAAATCCAATTAAACTTAATAATGAATCAACTCCTATATCTCTCCCTTAACCACATTAATCTCTGCAATGTACTACTGTAGTTATGGGAGAAGAGTATTGAGAATGCAGATGAAGTAATCATAATTTTTACGGTTTGATATAAAGAAGTTTTCCTTTTTAATTTGAAATTATTGGAAATTTATAAATTGAAGTAACGAGGTGTTCTGCTTAAGCACAGGTTTTTGAAAAATAGGCAGTAGTGATTTCTCAATTATGTGCTTTAAATGATTATTGAAGCAATGCCAACCAGATAAACAAGAAGAACACTATTATAAATATGAGAAGAAAAAAAAAAGAGTCCACATTATTCGTCGATCAATAAATGAGAAATCACGAAATCAATGTGATTATGTTTCTGGGAAGTTTCGAATTTTTTCTTTTCAGAAAGAAATAATTTTTTGCATTTCCTGATTTCATTTCAAAACAATAATTAAAGAAATAACATTTGACAATAAAAAATACTTTTAGAGAAAATCTAAATATTGTAAAAATGCAAGACCAAATGCTCCAGTAAACTAAAAGTTCAGAAAAACTTTCGTTGTAGTAATGAATCTTTGGTGAAGAGCCAGGGAAGGAAGAGATACGACGTACTTGATTGATTGTGAGGTTTAATTGAATTTGGGTCTGGATCCGGGGCGGGTTGAAAAAAAATTAATGGGTTGGGAATTTAATTATATCCAATAGGAAGATGCCACGTAATAAATTATAATAATTTAAAAAATCTGTTAAGTTTTAAGGGTAAAAGTAGGCCAAAAAAGTGGATTGAGGGGTATTTTTAGTCAAATAGATGGATGAAGGGTATTTTTAAACCTTTTCAAATACTTCAAGGATATTTTTGGCTCTTTTCCGTATTATAAAATATTGTATATCAAAGGTATAAGTGTTGTTGCCCAGAGAGAAGAAGAAAAATAATAAGTCAACTATAGGGTGTAAATTTAAAATATAGTAAGGTGGGTGCAATGTTATGTTGGATGGTATATTTTTAAATATTTTTCTTTTACGTATTGCAAAAAAGGATTGGTCAAAATAAGTATAAATATTTTTGGCCTTTTGCCTTGTATTACAAATAAATAAAATAAGGTAAACTATTATGTATTGGAAATTTATACAAATTCAATAAATATTTGAGACATGCATTTATGTATACTATTATTACTAGATTATAATAAATTAATAATTGATTATGATAAATTCATATAATTCAATATAAATATTAAATATTCATCTTTATGGAGTCCACGAGGAAGAGGAGAAGGAGATGGCTATGTGTTCTATTTTAAAATCAATAAATTATTGAAAAATAACAAATAGATATTGATGATCAAGATTCTGTATTTATCTTGAAAAGATGGTATAATATTTTCATTATTAAAATATTTCTTTTTGGGGTTCTTTTTAATGATCCAATCGTGATTTTTAAGTTGTTATGTTAACTTATGTACAACTTGGGAACACTTTAAAAATGAAAATTCCATCGTCGTGCAAACTCCTAAACTGATCCACATTGTTAAATGTTAATTATGTGAGGGTTTGATCATGTTTAATTGTGAAAGTTGCAAATTTTTTTTTTTGATTTTTAAAGTGAAAAATGATATTGAAAATTGATTCATTTGTATTCGGTCATGAAATACATATTGAAGTCGTTTTGATTTTTTAAAGTAATTTGAAGTGAAAAAAATGAATAAACATATGTTGTTTTTCAATTTTTTGAAACTTTTGAAATTCAACTTCAAGTTGGAAGTTGAATTTCCAAATTTATGCCAAATATATTTTTGAAGTTCAACTCCGTAAAAAGTGAAAAATTCTCTTGGCCAATTTTAGTTATATAGATTTTCTTTTTAGTTGAATTTTACGAACTAAGAGGGTAAAATTGTAAAAAGTGTTTCTATGTTGACATTACTAAAAAATAATTATTTTCCATTGAATTTTTTCACCGAGAAATGTTTAGTAGCTAAGTGAAAAAAGAAAATAATAATATTGTTTTCACACGGAAAAAATAGAAAGTTTCTTAGTGTTTCAAAAATAATCTGTTGTTCATCATGTATTTTCCCATTGAGCTGATCCAGTGTGAATATGGTGAATTATATATATATATATATATATAATAACACAATTTATTTATTAATTTTTAGTGAAACAAATCGTAATAATTGATAGTGCTATGATAAATATTGGAATACTAATTGGTAACATAACATGTAACATGTACTGAATAGAAATTGACTTAATTTTATTAAATATAGACTCTAATTAACATAGCAACAGATGATACAAAATATGTGGCTTCCAATGAACACATCATGTGCTAACATAGTCTGCCTTCTTATTTAGGGATTTTTACCATTTCTATTCACAAAGTCAGAGCTAATAAAAATTTACTCATAGTAACCCTACACCAACTCTAAAACAAATTAACTCCACATACGAGGATTTAAGTTATATTCACTGATAATATAAAATTTTTCTTACACTATCAGGTTAATTTAACCTATAACAGGTAAAAACAAAAAAGAGTAATAACCTATTATAGTTCATTAAATCAAAACTGCCATGTAAAAAATCTTTAAATTGTCAGTGTATATGATTTAACCCCTCTAAAAAAATATAGTAACCCTTTGTTAGCCAGCAAAGAATGTGTTATCCTGGTTGTCCAAGCAATAAAATTGAGGAAACATTTTAGTTTCTTCTTCATTTGACATCCATAGAGTGTTTGGGCAATAATTACATATAGGTGATGGCATAATTGGTTTAATATTATTCATTGTTTCACTTTCTTGTGATAATTCAATATCTTTCCATATTTCATCCATGGAGTACACCTTCATTTTGTCACCATCATTCTTTTTCTCAAATCCACCCGTATCGTAGAAGTTCCTTTCATTGTTTTTCTTAATGGGCGTGAAATCCACATCAGGACTATTAGATGAGAAAGAAGAAGAGTTGGAGAAGGATGAAGATGGAGAAATACTAGACGCGTTATTTTTCCTCTCATCATGAGCCTTTTTCCTCATATGAGTTCTCCAGTAATTCTTGATTTCATTATCAGTTCTTCCTGGTAATTTCATTGCAATTCTTGACCATCTATACATGAAAGAATTTAAATCATATGATCATTCAATCAATATAATATAATATTACTATAAAGTAATTTTTGAATCACCTATTTCCCCATTTGGAGTGGAGTTCAAGAATAAGACGTTCTTCTTGAGGAGTCATCTTTCCACGTTTGAGACCAGGATGTAAGTAATTCACCCATCGTAATCTACAACTTTTTCCTGTTCTTCTCAAACCTATTTACACAACATAAAAACAAAATTTGTATATAGAAAAAAAAGGAGTTAGTATTTGTTCCATGAAAATAAGATTTCATGTCCAAGACAAGCCTACCTAATTTATATGTCTCCCTCCAACCTTAAAAACCTGAAACTTTGGCCAAGAAATCCCATCGTCGATCGCCAAACAAGTTCACATAAAATGCAAGTTGAAGATCTTCTTGTTCCATCCATGGTCCTTTTCTCATTTCTTCTTGTGCCATCTTTTTGCTCTTTCCTCTTTTTGCCTTTTTTCTCTTAAGTCACCTTATAATTTGTTGGTGCAAAGTGTCGTCTACATGGGTGATATTTATACTTGGAATAATTGTCTTGATGGCCTTGGAAAGGAGGGGATGTGAGCATTGACATGTACGGAGTCGGAATTTTCAGTAAGCTGGAGTTTCAAAACATAAAAAAGTATACATAAAGAAGTTAAATGAGATTTAACATATACTAATATATACGTATAAAAAATATTTTAATTATATATATAGATAATGTAATTTTTTAAATCGAAAAAAGTTTGAATAAACCCCTTTGATCTTACTTGGCTCTGCTCTTGGATGTAAGGACTTATGGGGTTTTCTTGGAAAAATAATATTTTTTTTGGCCTGACTAATCTAAATTCCCGTTGGATAATTTATTAAGGGGTAAAACACTCTTCCAACCTACAATTTCTCTAATTAATGAAATCAAACCCAAAACCTCTAATTACTATTAACTAATTTAGGACAGGGATAAATAAATTTTCTAGCTAAATAACAAAATTTATCGTTAGTCTTATTTAGCTATTAAATAACCATGTTAACTATGTAGAATTTAACAACAAAGTTTTTTAACTAATTTTAATATTTTTAGAAAGTGGTATATAACTCACAACTATTCCATTCACACGGTTATTTTTTATTGAGAATTTTCTTTTGATTTAACTATATGTGTGTGTATTAGTGCAATTTGATATAATCTCTTTCCATGTTATTCTATCTTCACTTTATAAGTGGTGTGTGCATGCTTGGAAAGAAGCCAATGTGTTGCATATATGATGTAAGCCACTAAGAAAAAATGTAGATAAGAGGTTGATATGTTGATGCAACTTTCATAATCTAATTGCCATTTCACTATTGGGTGCCTTGTTGGAATTTGTCTTCATCTCTAGGAAAATTTAAACAAGTAAATAGACGTGTGGAATACACAAGTTATAGCTACTTTATTAATTTTTTTAATAATACATTGAATCCATTAATTAATAAAGGTGCAAGTGGAATGAGCCATCAAATTTGAAAGGTTGAATGTGTTTAGTTATAAAATTTTGTCTGTCCTTAATTTTTTGTTTTTGAATAGTATGATTCATTGGATTTTGTTATTTGATCATCCAACTTGACTCAATAATTTCCTTAAAAGGGTTCATGTTCTACTACCCATTTATGCATAATAATGAAAAGAGGGAAATTCAAATCAACTACTTATCACTAAATTGATGACAATTGAGATGATTGATATATGAAATCATTGCATTGTGTGATATTTCAAATTAATCACTCAAATACAGACACAAACACTAAAAAGTGATAGTCATGCTTGGATTATTTGGGAAAAGTCATCATGTGATGAGCTCTTGCAAATTTTGTGTCCCTTGATTTCAGCAAAGGGCATTGATCACCTTGTGATTATTTTAAAAGAAAAGAGGGTTCTAGAAGTGGGAAATCAATAGTAGGAAACTATGCACAAGTCAAGGCTTACAGTATAGATATAGCTAGCACTATTTTATAGAATAACATATTTATTATAATCCCATAAAATAGGGTCTAGGAAGGTAAAGTATATGTAGGCACAATCTCTAAATCAGACATGAAATTATTGTTTTCGATAAATCCTGGACTCAAGATAAAAACAGTCTAAAAATGAAGTAATAATGCATAACATACAATAATAACACAACGTATAGTATCAAAGTAATACTTCAACAAAATAATAATATAATCAAACTACATGAAACAACAAATAATAACAAAAATTGATAAACAAGAAACACGAATAATACTACGATTACTAGAACGCACACCAAATCAATACACACCTACCTACTAATATGGACATTTTCTTATATACTGTCATTCTACCCTAATTCGTGACCTCCATACTGTTATACTTAAACAACAAAATTTAAATTAAATTTGTTGGGTCGGCTTGCCTACCACCAAAACATACTAGACATGTCTAAACAAACTATTGCCTTTTTTGTGTTGGGTTATCCCACTCTCCACTAACGTCATCCAAAACAAAAAAAAAGACAAGAAGGAAAATGTAAAATCTACTTTTAGTGTTGAGTTCGTATACGTAATTGCATTCTTTTTAGAAAAATACATTTATTAGCAACACTTTATTTTAACTTTCTAATGATATTTTAAAATCACAAGTTAAAGAATGTTTTATACATTCTATATGTCTTTAGTTTAAGATTACAAGATTTGAAAGTCTTCTACTTTCTTAAACTTCATTCAAGTTAAAACTAGACAAATAAATTAAAGGGAAAAATGACTGAAAAATACTTCAACTTTGAGCGAAATTGCTATTACGATACCAAACTTTATGGAGGACCTTTTACCCCCTACACTATTTAATAGTGTATTTTAACGGTATATATGTGTCCACGTGGACACATTACTATTTATAATGATGCAATATTTATGATATCCACGTGGACATATATATACCTTTAAAATACACTATTAAATAGTGCAAGGAGGTAAAAGATCCTTTACAAAGTTCGATATTGTTACAACAATTTCGGTCAAAGTTCAGATATATTTCAGACCTTTTTCCCTAAACTGAAACAAAGAAAGTATTATTTTATCAAAGAAAATTTATGAAGAATTTTGCAATTTAAGTTCAACAACAGCAAAAGAAATGCTATTATATTCTGTTTCACGACCCAAAAATGGACGTGATCTCACTTATCTATTCCCACTAAGACAGTCAGCCTCTTCCTAATGAAACGAAATAAAAAGTGGAAAGATAAAGCAAGAACATGATAGAAGCGAAAAATTTATTCATTCTATTAACAGACAAAAACCTGGTTGTCATGTGTACAAACAACTAATACATAAAGTGTGGAATTAAGAAACAAGTACAATCTCAAGTCCTTATTTGTCAAATAGAATAAAGCATAAGCGAAGAACTAGAGGGCTCGCCGGGATGACAAACAACTATCTCTCAACAACTCTTTGACAAACCTCGGGGATGAGAGAGAAAGAGCAATCACGCTATATCGGGCTCGGAACCTACACAAGTGTAGAAGCAAGGAGTGAGTACCAACAACACGGTACCCATCAAACAATCAAATAAGCAAATCAATTAGCTAGAAAACGGATACTCCTTTCATCCCAACTGAACCTCCTCAACTACAACTTGCATAGAAGTTAACCAAACCTAACAGTTCTACAACACACAACTAACAAGGCTCAAATCACAATCCAATAGTCACAATTCAACAACCAACATGTATCAAGTCAATATTAATGTCAAGTAGATCAATCACATGTAATAAGTGCATCAATTACAGTTAACAAGTAAGTCAAAACCAACATGGGTTGTGGTGCAGTGGTGGGACTGCTTCACCCTTAACCAGATGTTTCATGTTCGAATCTTGGGTATGGAAAAAATCTTGTTAGGAGCGCCACCCCCGAATGGACCCTGCAGTGCGCGATTCAGATTTAGTCGAGACTCCAATGTGGGCTTCAGATACCGTATGAGAAACAAAATAAAGTAAGTCAACCATAATCATCAAAATGCATAAAATCACAATAATCAATCTCTTGTCGTAACCATTTTCCATTGGCGCAATATCACTTGCCGAAACCATTTCACATCGTCTTTATATCAAATCACTATTTGAAAGCGTTTCCCATCGGCTTTATATCATTATACTAGTCAGGACCATTTTTCATCGGCTTTATATCATATCACTAACCAGAACCATTTTCCATCAGCTTTATATCATTTCAATAAATCCCAATTCTGAAAATGAAGTTTGAAAATCTGAAATTCTTTACTTGAAATCATTACTCAAGACATTTTGAACCTATTGATGAAAATCATTTTTAAAAAAGGACTTAAAATCAGTTCACAATCTCCATTTTAGTTTAGAATACTTGAGTTCTTGAAAAACGTTGCCATTTGCTAATCAAAACCTCAAATTTTGATGTTAAAATCTATAAATAATCAAAGAGAATTGAAGTTTTAGGATCATAAAAGCTTACCCAAATGATTTAGCGCCAGAAATCATTTCACAAATCGCCTCCATGGATTTTCCATGCTCAAAAATAAAAAATGGGGGTTATGCCCCAAAAATGACAGGTCAAAACCTCTCTCGCGAATGCAACTCTCTCTTCGCTTAAATGATTCGCGCACATAGACACCACATATATTAGTCAACTCTCAAACATCGAAAGTATCCTCAAGATTCGTTCGGAACCCTGTGCAGAAAAATCATATATGCAAATCAATTATACTCGGTGTTCCGGACTCAATGGAATTGTTGAAATACTAATCCAAGGTCTCCATCACCCGACATCTGTGAAAACTACAAGAAACTAAAATAATGCTTAAAAAGGTCAAAACAAGATCGGGACCTCTAAAAAAATCAACCAAGACCTTATCTAGGCCTAAAATCATCCCCCGAATCTAACGGAACTCTCAAATTCGGATTCGAACATCTGAACCCTGAATATTGACCAAAGTCCATCTGAAGGCTAAATTTTCATAATTTCACAATTTAGAATCTCAAATCCTCAAAAAGATTCTAGATCCAAAACTGAAAACTCTCACGGACCAAATTCCACATTTTGAGACAAATGAAATTGATATAATTCCATTTCGACACTCGAAGCTCCAAAAGACATTGAAAAGCACTTTCTTAACCACTTTGGCCTTTCAAACTCAAAACTTACCAATTTCTCAACGTTAAACTCAAAGTTCAAAGCCAACTTTCAAAACTCGATTAGAAATAACTCGGGATCAATGTCGAAAGAGGAAAATGGTAAATTTATGAAACTTTCTAAAAATGACCAACCAAATCATTACATTCTGATTATGTAGAACTTCTGTACACATTTAGTTGTTTCTTTAACTTATAAGATAACAATGAGTCTCAAACTTTGGCTAGGTATTTGATATTTTGTAAGAATCGTCCATTAGTCAAGAGACTAGGTCCCATGACATAAACTAGTAATATAAAGTAAAGTGAATGCTTAAAGTAAAGAACACGAATGTTTACGTGGAAATCTACCTATTGAAGGGAGGAAAAACCATGACATATTACAAAGAATTTCTCAAAAGGCTCCATTAACTTCAAGCAACTCATAAATACACATTCGAGTAATAACGACGGATTAAACTCTTAATGCTACGTACCTTGCAACTCCTCTATTATGAGACACAAATCAATACCCATATTGCCCATTATAACAATTATATCTGGTTAATATAGACTTCAACAACACAACTCGGCTAACTCTAGCCACCAACTCAACTCCCAATGATTTGGTGTCACGACCCAAAAATGAACATGATGTCACTTTTCTATATCCACCAAGACAAGTCAGCCTCAACCCAAAGAAAAAAAAAGTGAAAATATAAAGCAAGAACAAGATAAAGAGGAAAAAATTGTTCTTTCTATTAAAACCTCCAAAATCTGGTTCATTGCATAAACTGCGGAATTTAATAAATAAATATAAGTCTCAATCTTTATTTCTCAAATAGAACAAATGTTTAGGAAAAAGGAAAAAAGGGTCCGTCGGGATGACAAACAACTACCTTTCAAGTCCTCCAATGAGCCTTAGAAAGTGAGAAGAACAATCACACTAAACAATTCGGTACCTACACAAGTGTAGAAGCAAGGAGTGGGTATCAACAACACGGTACTCTGCAAACAACCTAATAAATAAGACATCTAGCTAGAAATCGAATACCACTTATACTTCAACCGAACCTCCTCAAACTAAAATCAACACATAAATCAGCCCAACCTAGCAATTCTATAATACACGGCTCACAAGACCCAATATCCACAATTCAATAGTCACAATTTCACCATCAAATGAATCAAATAAATCAATCTCAATGTCAAGTAGTTCAATCACATGCAACACATAAGTCAATCAAAATTAACAAGAAAATCACACATAAACATCAAATGCATCAAATCACAATGATCAACCTATCGCCATAACCATTTTTCATCGGAACAATATCACTAGCCAACAATTTCCCATCAGCTTTGTATCAAATCACTAGCCGGAACCATTTCTCATCGGCTTTACATCACTTTCTGGAAATGACCTTGCCGTAATAGCACTCACCGATAAAGACCTCGGCATCATAAATAATCTCATGACTCATCACGATGTTCAAGAATCAATGCACACAAACAATGTCAAACCACAAGGACGAGACAAAAAATCGTACAATTCAAGTGCACATTCATGTTTTCATTCATTTCATCAATCAACGAAGATCACAGTAAGGCAATTCACATCATCAGGTTCATCACATAGACCTTTTCATTTCAACCCCTTATTATTCATTTAGATATATCAAGTGGACAATTAAACTATTTACCTCATACTCATTACTCCCAACACACAAGCAATGAAGGAAGCACACAAATTCTACTAGAATACAAGGTTTAGGAGATCACTTGCCTTAAATCAATTTACAATCACTCCAATAATTGATTCTTTCCTTTCCGAATCACTTTAAAAACCACACAATCTATAACTATCAAGTATTCACAACCACTATCGGAAACAACACTTCCCATATCAATTTTATAGAGAAATGAGTCAATCAACTCAAAACCCAGTTTTAAAATTAACCTTTGAATCCGAATTTAATACTTGAAAACATTACTCAAGGCTTTAAGAACTCACTGGGGAAAATCATTTCGAAAAATGACTTAAATTCAGTTCAAAATCATCATTTTAGCTAAGAACTTGAGTTCTTGAAAAACCTCATCATTCACCAATCAAAATCTCATATTTTGATGTTAAAACCCATGAATAATCAAAGGGAAATAAAAGTTTAGGATCAAGAAAGCTTACCCAAATGATTTAGCATAAGAAATCCTTTAACAAATCGCTTCCAAGGGTTTCCCAAGCTCAGAAATGGAAAATGGAGGTTAAACCCAAAAAATGGCAGGTTAAAACCCTCTCAGGTATCGCAAAAACAACCAAGGGTTCGCTTAAGCAAACCCTGCTAAAAGTTCGAATCTCGTTTAAACGATTAGACCTTCGCTAAAGCGAAGGTTTTTTGCAAATGCTAAGGTCAACAAGGTTGACCCTTCACAAAAACGACCCAAACCTCGCTAAAGCGAACCATATCTCACCAAAGTAGAGTGCAGCAGAACACAAATATTAAAAAACCAGCCTACACTCTAAACATCGAAAGAACCCTCGGGATTCATTTGGAACCCATGCTCACAAATCGCATATGCAAATCAATTATACTCGACGTTCCAAACCCAATGGAACCGTCAAAACACCAATATGAGATCTTCTTGGCCTAACATTCGTAAAATCATAAGAAACTAACTCATGCCTAAAAAGGTTAAAACAAACCAAAACCTTACCTTAGCCTAAAATCATCCCCTGAATCCAACATAATTCCTAGAATTGTGATCTTAGTATCCGAACCCCAAATGTTGACCGAATTCAACCCAACAACTAAATTTCCATAATTTCACAACTTCAGACTTCAAATCCTTAAAAAGGCTCGAAATCTGAAATCGACAACTATCACAGCTCAAATTCCATACTCTGGATTGATGGAATCAATGTAATTTCATTTTGACACTCGAAACTCCAAAAATCACTTTCTTAACAATATAAGCCTTTTAAACTCAAAACTTATAGAATTCTCAACTTTTAACTCAAAGTTCAAAACCAACTTTTCAAATACAATCATAAAAGACTCGGGGTCAATATTGGGAGGAGCAAAATGGTAAATTTGTAAAACTTTCTAAAAATGACCGACCGCGCCATTACATTTGGACTAACACGATCTATTGTCATGTACAACATATGAATAGATCTACAATATGAGAGAAAAAGACATTAAGCTCAAATGAAAACTTAAAATACTCATTCCCACTCTAACCTATACCTACCCGAGATTTCTATATATAGTCATTGTTTAACACTACCGTTTAACATAACAAAATAAAGGGTCATCCAAGTCATAACCAAGATCACATCAATGTTTGGCATATCCAACATGACTAAATATACCCGAGTTTGTAGGCTCATAAACAACACAGAACAATCACAATACACATGGGTTACTACTACATACTCTCCAATAGGGGTAACACCATAGATAGGGGAATCAAGGGTATCACAAATCAAATAAATTCCCAAAGAAAAATTGACAAATATGTAATATAAGTTGAACCTAGATCAAACAAAACATTAGCCATTCGATTACAGAAAAGAATAATACATGTTATCACAATGTCTGATGTCTCAGTCTCTGGTCTGCCCAAAAATGCATAATACTGAGCTATGTCATCATTACGAGCAACCACCCTTCTAGGTTGTGCCTCTCCTTGCAATACTATTATCTTGACCTCTATAGCCTCGTTGATTACCTCATCACACATCTTATGTACGTCCTCTACCAGTATTCCCTCCACCCGCCGGAACCTTGCATTAGTCGACTACTGAACCTGAAAAACTGTAGGCCTGAGGGAAATCCTTCTTAAAGTGTCCTAAGTGGAAAAGACCACAACCAAGTGTGATCCTGTTGGATGATGCATAAGAAGCCCCTTGACCATCCAAAGAAGTGGGCATAACCGACTGAATCAGACGACCTCAATATACCTGTTGACCGGAACCCTTAGAATACAAACTAGTGTAGTTTCCCATAATTTTGGCCTTTTTACCCAAGGTCTTGGGTTGTCCAGCCTATCAAACTCTCTCTACCTTCTTCACAAAATCAGTCACTTCATTAAAGCTTCTACTTGTAGAGGTCATTTGCACCAACAAAACTTGCAGCTCAGAATTCAAACCCTTGACGAACAAATGAATCCTCTCCTCCTCAAAATTCACCAACTGCGTAGCATAACGGGAAAAGACATGGAATTTGGCCTCATAAGCAGCCATAGTCATGGTTCCCTGCTCAAGAGCCACAAACTCATCATTTTTCCTATCTCTCAAAGTGAGAAAAACATATATCTCCAAGAACAACGCATAGAAATGTGTCCAATTTAGTGGAGACAAGACTGATGATCCAAATTTCACAAAAGCTCTCCACCACTACTTTGCTTCACGTTGAAATTGAAAAATTACAAACTCAACCCCATATTGTTACACAATACCCAACTTATGTAGCCTTTCATAACAAATGAATATGAACTCAAAATAATCCTCGCTCTCAGAACCATGGAAAACATGAGGCTTAAGCTTCAAGAACTTGGTCAACATTTTATGTTTAGTACCGGAAATCACAAGGTTAAATAAAGGACAAAAGAGAGAATCAATGTCCGAGCCCCATACATCTTAGAAACAATAGCTGCAACAGTATGAGTAATTGATACCTGAGAGTATCTTGAACTATAGGAGTGGCTCCAGTATATGCCAACACTCAGAAGAGCTAACACATGTTGAACCACTCCAACATCAACAAGGGGAAAACCTGTAAACCCAACATGTGCTCTCACCTCTGGTTCAACCTCATCCTCATCCTCAATTTTTACCTCTACCTATTCGCCCATGGGGTCCTGGGTGGGGGTGGGGTTTCTTCTCTTAGTATATTCCCTACTTGAGCTCCATTTTTGGCCTTCTTTTTCCCTTCCCCTTCTCCTTTCCCTACCTCTCCCTCTCCCTCTGCCACAACCACTTCCCCTCGCTGCGGACTCATCTACTAGCTCTGCCGCTGGAGCTACTACCTTACGTCATTGTGTCTGTTAGGATTTTGCCATGATTTTTTTACCTTATTTGAATTTTATTTTTTCCTTAAAGAAAAATTAAAGCATTACCATAATTGCTTTTACTTTTCCTGAAAGGAAAATATAATTTTCTTCCATATTTGGTTTATTCTTTCCTTAGAGGAAAAGTTTAGAGATCTATAAATTGAAGATCTATATCTCATAGCGTAACACAATAGAATCCACAATGTAGACGTTTAAGAGTTTAGTTTATGGGGAGATTTATTCTCTCAATAGTTTTAATATTTTTCTTCTATATTAGTTTTCATATAATAATATTATGTTTTTAGTATAAGTTTTTGTTATCTGATTTATCATGTCTATGATTTGCAATTGTAAGCTTCCGCATGACGCTCTAATCACTTTTGAACCCAACATTGTCTAGCATAAACCATCTATGTACCGAAGAATAAAAGAGGTTAGATACAAATTTAGATCGCTAGATACCAATTGGAATCAAGCCATAACACAAAAGAAGAAAGAAGAGAGTATTTTTCTTAAGTCATGTAGCCTCTTGCATAAAAGTACAAACCTCTCTGTACCGTTCAACAGGACTCTAATAGAATCATTTTGGTACGACGAGATCAACGAACCTAGGGCTTTGATATCAAGTTTATCATGAGCCAGACCATCGTAAGTGACACCCACACTAACCCACTTTGTGGGAAAACCGACAACTAACCCAAAACATCTTTCATAAAACCAAGTTCATCATAATAAATATAAAACACAGTTTTCAAACAACTAATGATTGAGTCCCCATAAACTCAATTAATAGTCTAAGCAATTAAAGTTTAAAGGATCGAGTCTCCATAAACTCAACCCAATCATCAAAGGCATTTGTGCAGAAATAAACCCTTAATAACGGAGAGTCATGATACATGTGAAGAAGAGTATTCTCTTTATTACATAGAGAAGTACTTAGCTCAGAGAACATGTCCTTTAACTACTAAACTTATAACTAACTGATTTACTTTAATTAACTAACAAACCAACACCCTTATTAATCAGGCTCAAGGAACTTGATATTTTGCACTTTCGTTCTTCTCTCAACACTTTCATAGTCATTACTATTGAAACACTTCAACATAGAAAACTTTCCATAGTTACTTATATTTTAAAGGTAATTTTCATAAATGAAATTTTTTAAAAAGTACATTTTCGTTTATTGAAAAAAGAAAAACCTTCTTTAATACTGTCAACAAGTGATTTATCCACGTATTATTACTTGTTAGACACCAAACATGCTCACGTTACACATACATATTTAAAAATCCACCAAGAAACAAAATGATATACTATATTAGATATCTGAAAGTGGAATATGAGATCATTTAATCCATTTGTGAAAGCAACGTTGAAAACATTTTTCATGAAATAGTGCAACACAAAATACTAATACACAAAAAGACAGTTTGATGCATAAAATATTTCATAGTCACGTACGATTCAGAGAAGAATTATACTATTTAGAAGATAATTTATCTTAATACAAACATTAATACCTAGTTTTACGACAACTTAAATTCTTAATTACTTATAGATTATTTGAAGAAAACTTTATCATAAATTAACAAATAATTTAAAATTCCAAATAAATGGTGACTCCTTTTAGTGGTAAAATTAGTGGTGGCTGCTCGGGTTTCTTTCAAAGAAGACTTGGCTAGGAAAAGATGAACCACGTAGTGACGTGGATGTCACCATTTTTATTGTTTTCCACTTAAATATTAATCACTTTTAGCATTTAAAAAGTTTTTTGTATATTGAATTTATGAGGGGTCACCTCTTTCTTGAATTTTAAATATACAAAGCATTACTATTTTAATCATTATCTACTCAAAAAGTTTTTTGACAAAATCCCTTGAATAATTATGGTTTTGAAATTTGCAAATTTTCTATTTAATAAAAATAAATTAGAGCACCTTTTCAAGTTTTTTCTTTCTTTACAATAAACAACATATATCCCAAATGGGACGTAAGGAGGGTGAAGTATATTATATACACACATCTTATCTTTATTTTTTATTTTCAAAAGATTCTCGATTAATTATTAGTATGATTATCTTCATTATATTCTTTAAAAAGAAAAAGGTCTGATATATTCCTTAACTTTGTCATTTAGAGTTGATATACCCCTCGTTATGAAAGTGACTCTTATATACCTTTACCGTTATAGAAATGACCCACATATACCCCTACCGTTGCAAAATGAGCTCACATATACCCTTCATCTAACGGAAGTGAGAAATATTAGTTTTAGATTTATTTTTTTGACTTTTAATTTAAGAAAATTCATGTAGGGGGTACATATGATCCTTCTAGCAAAGTCCAAGGTATATTTTTAAATTTTTTTTCATACATAAAATATTTTTTTGACTACTTTGATTATCAATATTTGAGTTTCTTTTCTTTTTGTTTCATTCTTCAGTGTAAAGAAAAAAATGTAAAACTAATTTTTTTTGCGGCTATATTGTAGTTTAATTTTTGTATTTGTAAAAATAAATTAGAGAGGAGACAAGAAAATTAGTGAAACATAAATAAATTTGACCATCAAAATAATAAATTTATATTGGCCGTTGAAACAAGACGGTAAAAAAAATACGTGTAAGGAGGATCAAATATGCCTAAAACTTGTCACTTCTGTTAAATACGATACTCCATCCGATTTGATTGAACTCACGGATCCAATCCCCAAGGAGGTTGCTAGTCTACTAACTAGGGTTAAAAGAGTTTACACTCAGGCATGAGATAAAGGGCAAGAAGACCTGAGATGGAAAATAGAGCAGCCTATTGCGCTAACAGTATGCATTATATATATTTTTGAAAATTTTCAATTAAATTAATTTTTAACTTTTGTCAGAGGGAAAAGGTACATGTGAGCCATTTGTATAACAGTAGGGGCATATATGAGTCACTTTCATAATGAAGGGTATATCAGCTCTAAATAGTTAAGTTGAGGGGTAAATCAAACCTTTTTCCCTTCTTTAAATTTGAAAAAATGAATAATATTCATAATTTTTCTACCAACTCACAACCTTCAGATTGAAGATAAGGTTCTTACCATCTAAGTAACTCCCTCTTTCTTCATGTTTTTGATTACTTATATATATATATTGTGTCCACAAGAAGTATTAATTTTAAGATTATCATCTTAATTAGATAAGTAGGGTATGGTAATATTACATGGAATATTTGAGACCTCGTAGTAAGAATTGTTAGGCAACAAAGATAATAGTGATGGCTATTTAAATATGCTAAATTAAACATCTAATAATATTAATTAAATTGTAAATTACAATGAACTGCTTAATATACTTATCATTTTACTCATATTATTATTATTATATATATATATATAGAAGTATCTATCTTCACAGTTGAATTACCATTGTGCTCCTATTTTATATCAAAATATAATAAAAACATCTATATATATCTATCTTATTCATGTCACATTTATATTGAAATTAAATTCATTGAATACTAATTATTTTAATATTTGTTCTATTACCTTTTCTAAAATGCATGTCTGCTCTCTTTTTTTCACAGAAAATAATTAATTACATCATTTTTTTACGCATGCATCTTCAGTTAAGAGCCCACTTTTATGATTTTCATATATTTAATCTTCGTATTCTCATTTCTTAATCTTGACCTTTCAAATTTCTCACACAAATAAAAAAAAATACAAATAAGTAATTATTTCTTAAAGATAAGAATTTAAGATAGATACATGTATCTTTTAAAGTTAAATTTCATGCTCTATCTTTTATATATTTATTTTAATTTGACCTTTAAAATTTCTATGTGACTTTTCATGTTTCCGCAATTTTTATCCTATAAATTTAACTTTTCAAGAAAAACTTTTATTTACTACTCCTATAATTCTTGTGTGTAGGCCGCTTTAAACTGATGAAATAATGTCACAATTTGTGGTGAAAGCTGTGAGATTTCCTTTGTCCAGTCCAAGAATAGACAAGAATTCAATTACTGAAGCATCAGAGCTTGGTGTGTTAGTTCATACTTATTTGTAGTAATTAAAATTATAATGAGACTTCTCTATCTCTCTTTATATAGTTGAATTGTTGCTTTGTTAGCAACTTGCTTTAATTTAATTCCAGATTTTTATTTTATATGCTTAAATATAGACTATTTTTTTATGTTAGTTTTTGTTTCAAATTTCATTATAGAGACAAAAGTAAAAAAGAAATGTCTAATTGTTTTGCTGATCATGTGTATTAGTTTTTAGTTTTCTTTTATGTTCTTTGTACTTTTAATTTTCTATGTACATTAACTTTCATCTTTAAGAATAAATGTGACAGAATGCTTACTCTCTTTTTTTAAAGAATGAATGTGATAGAATGCTTACTCTCTCTTTTTTTGAAAAAAAGAAGAAGGTTAAAGACATAGCATTAGATTAATGGTGGATAAGTTATATATGAAGAGACAATTAAATTTTATATAAAAATAGTAGTTATGTTCTTAAATATTCTGATTTTAAAAGTATAAATAATAAGACTTTTTACACCTTAATTTTTAATATTTATAATTAAATAATTAGTTTTGAGTGCTTGTGGATAAAAATCTAATATAATATTTTGAACACATTCATTATAAAATTATCAAGAGATTCAAAAGGTCAAAAAGTTGAAAGAATTTTTTTCCCTTTCGGTCAGAGTTAATCTTACACCATTTTTGGTACAAAAAGTAAATAATCTCCTCTCAAGCTTTTAATTGAAGAAACATTAATATTGCATTACAATTTGTATGGAATTATTCTCATGCAACCTTTTGATCTTCTAACACTATTTTACCAACAAAAAAAAACGTTTAACACTATCAAAAAATTTAATTTGGATAGTTGTTATCTTTTTCCTTTTGCTTTACGAACTCATTTTTTGACTTATAAATAGAGTTTATTTTATTAACTTCTCATATTATTATCTAGGTGATGAAATTGGAGTGTCACAATTAATAGTGAGACAAAGTATAAAACCTCAATTAGAAACATTTTATTTTAAAAAAAAACTCAATCATATTATTTAATAATATTTCATTGTTTTAAGAAATAATATACTCATTAATATTTATGCGTGTTCATCATATATTACTAAAAGTTGAAACAAAAAATTAAAAAATGGATTATCATTTTACCCTTATACAAAATCAAATTATTATAAAATATTTATTTAGTTAAATATAAAATAATAATCATTTATCATAAAATATAATAATTTGAACGTTTTAATGTTAGCCTACTACTTAATTGGTATAACTTTTAAATCTTCTTAACTTAATGCTAACCTTCTCAATAGTTAGATCATGTTACCTTTTCATTTTCTTTGTGAATTTTATCTTATTTTATTTTTTAATTACAACCTTTCCACTTTCCAGCTTAATGTACAAAATATAAAAAGAATATTTAAGAATAAATATTAATCACGCAATGCACAAGAAACGTTTTTTTTCTCCATTTGTGTTCTTAATATGAAATGAATTTTTAAGTTAAAAAAAGAAGAAGCAAGCATTAGAGAAAATGAAGAGAGAAATAGTGTTAATGTATCATTTATGTAATAGTATGAGTAATTTTAATTCTAGTAAATTTTAATCGTACATTCAAATTTGTAGCTTGTTTTCTTCGCTACATCTCTTTACAGATTACTATGTGACATACACGCAGAGCGTTGAACACGAAATTATAAAGGATAAGTCGCACATATATGGTATTGACGTATTCATAGTATTAGAGGCTATATTTTCTTTGTTTGCTACACATATTTTTCTTTAATGACAAATACAGAGGTCTACTGTTAGCATTTTCTATTTTTATAACTCGACTTTTTTTTAGAAGCTTTTATAATAATGATAAGAGACAAATATGCAACGCACGTTTTAAATATCTAGTATATATATATATATAAGTTAAGTAAGTAGACACATGCATTTTACTTGGCAATTCACAACCTAATTGGCATCCTACATATATTATATATGCCACGTAGGACATATGTTTCTACTTGTTTAACAATATACAAGTTTAAGTGTCTATCTGTGTACACCCAAAGTTAGAGGAGATAGATGTCAGCCGATCGATGACAAATTAAGAGCAAGTATATGTATTATGCCTCAATTTTAAATTGCTTTCCTTTCTAGCATGATAAAAGTATAATTTAGGACGTGGCACAATTTATGTCCAATCTCCAATTTACTGAATTGAGTGATTTATTAAGAGAAAAAAGCAGATTTCAAAAAATGATTTTTTTTTTTTTTTGCATCTGTCTATTTCTTTATGTTCTGGAGATGTTTAAAGTAATTGCACTTCCTATGAGTCATACTCTACTTCACTATTGATATGATAAATTTGATGTATAGATGACTTATTAAATTGTCATCCCAAAATGAATCAGCTTCAAGTATGATTAATTAATTAACTACTTCACTGTAATAATAACATATCCAGTGAAATTAAACAAGTGTGGTCATAAGAGGACAGAGTGTACGTGAACCATACACTGACCTTAATAGTATCTTGTAGAGGTAGAGAGACTGTTTCTGGAAGATTCTCAAGTCGAGTACAACAAATCAAAATAAGTATGCGAAAGGAAAAATGTAATGCTTCACTATGAGTTGGTCAATGATAGTGGGAAAGAGGGTTGGTCTTCTAAGTTGCAACTTTGAGATCCCAATTCCTTCTGTAGTGATGTATTACCAGATGTTTAAACTAATTGATTAAGAAAGGTATAATAGATTAAGCCGTTGGTAAATGTTGGTGAAGATATAATTAAGAAATTATTAACTAGTAAACAATAATAATATCTTCAAATTAAGACGTGGATATCTTGCTTTCCATAAAGAGATTTAATCTTGTTGATATAATTTTCACGGATCCAACGAAAATACTCGTGACATATTTCTTTTAAAATATAACGGTCCAACAACATCATAATATTCGAACATGAGTCATTAATCTATAGTTTATCTAATGCTATCATGCATGATCAACTTGATGTCTAGATGACTTATTATATTGTCATGTTAAAGCGATCGTACAAAATTAATAATTTCTTCATTTCAAAATGATCGATTTTATTTATCATATCTTGTGTGTGTTGTTCTTAGGACCAACTGTTGGTTAACATGTTTTATGTGTATGTATTATCAATGAAAGTGGGAAAGAGGGTTAGTCTTTATCTACATAGCAACTTTTCTTTTTTCCCAATTCCTTGGTTAGTGATGTATTGCCAGATGTTTGAACTTATTGATGGAAAAAACTATGATAAGATCAAGTCAACACTTAAGTTATATAGTTACTAGATATAAAAAAAAAATCAATTTAAAAGTCATATGTTATGTTATGGTTATGTTCATTTAGACCATTTGGTCGTGTGAATGGGCAAATTTCAGATATGCATTACTTGTTATATTTCATGATTTCATATTTAGTTTAGTACGTATTTGTATATTATTCTTATACTTGAACTGCTTATTGTGATTTAAAGCATTAGTACCAACGATTCTAAGACTTGACACTTGTATTCCATTTTCTGCATTTATCTTTTTTGGACATGTGCTTTGCGCGTGTATTTCATGAATTTGTTAGAACATAAAAATTCTATGAAGACATACATATAATGAGTAATAAAATACTAATTTGAGCTCAAATAAAAATACAAGAAGTCTAATAGGAGAAAATACCAACAAAAAAAAAACATATAGGAAAATATACAACATACACATTCTTCTTAGGACTATAATCATAACAATATTGATCAAAAAAGTAATATAGAATCAATACAGGATTTTTCAAGTACTTGTCGACTCTTTCTCCCATATAGCCTTCTTCATCGAGCCATTAAAAAATAACTTAGAAATAGATGTCAAGATTCTATATCAATGCATGTAGTGGCGCCTCTTTTGGTCTAGCAGTGAACAAGTGTTTTCTACAAAACGTTGATTGATTGTTTATCTGTTTTGCTTCTACTTTCAAACTTAAAACTAAAATAGTACCTTGCCAAAAATTCATCAATTGATTATCCATTAACTCTATTGGTGGAATCAATAAATAGTAATTGAATGATTAAATGAATAACCCATATAGTAGAAAATCAACAAACACTTAGATTACGATATAACGTTCATACATTCGTCATAACCCTAGAACAAGGGTGCTTAGTCACTCATAATCTGATTATAATAGCAAGAATTCATGTTTTGAATGATAAAATAATATTAAGTTAAAGAAAAGAGAACTAACCCTAAGAAGAAGAATGCTCTGTCATTGCTCTCACTATATTGTATCCCTTTTTTAAAACGTCTAACAGGCAAACAATGACCTTGTCTTCTCTTTTCGTTCAACATTTAGCCAATTTTTCAAGCATTTTACCAACAAATTTCAAAATACATTACATTAGTTCCAAAACACTAGAATAAGTAATAATCAAGAGTATATAGTATATTTTATCTCAGAACAAGATACAAACGTGGACAGTTTATGGATTAGAGATGTGTACATTTGTTTATCATTATCTATTTGTTTCTTTTGAGACAATCAAGAAATAATTTCAAAATACGTTACTTAAAAAATAAAATAAAAAATAAAAAATAAAAAATTAAGCCATAATTTACCCAAATGCCCCGTTTTCAAAAATAAATTCTTAGAAAAATCAATTGGATTAAGGGTGTGTACAATAAATGCTTTTAATTTTTTCATGTTCAGATAGTCAAAAGAATTCTTTAAAAATGAGAAAAATGACTTCTCCAATAAACATAGGAAAAATAAGTTTCACAAGTGTTATTCCACGTTGATTGTATCCTCCTCATCCTCCAGCACACCGTATTTTCACTCCATCCTCGGCCTCCACCTCCCATAGTATTTATTGATATTATATAAATACTTTTAAAATAATATATTTTGCTTACGTATCGAATAAGAAAATAAGAAATCTAATCAATTTTCTAAAAAATCATTTCCTTCATACCGAACATACACGTATTTGGTCCCAAAAGGCAAAATGTATGCATAAAGTCGGTTTCATATAAGGGGGTAATATTTGAAGTCTATGGTACGTATATAAGTTGCAAATTGTGCAAACTTTAAAGAGATTTACCAATATTTGTCGTATACATGATCACTTGATTACATTGAATTTTTACACTTTTAATGTAAGTATGTTTGGTATGAACGGAAAATATTTTTAGAAAATGTTTTTTTTAATTTCTCATGTTTGGTTGGCTTAAATGTTTTGAAAAATATTTTCCAAATCAACTTATTTTCTTCAAATTTAAGGAAAATGACTTACCTCCAAGAAGTAAAGAAAATATTTTCCAAGTCTTTTTGCAACCTCACACCTCAACTTTCCACCCTAACTCGAGTCTCGAGTACTGATTCCCAATATTAATTCAGAATCTGATTCTTGATTCGTGATTCAGATGCTGACTCTTGACCTCGATTCGAGACCTAGGTCTCAGGTTTAAAGTCAGATCTCGATGTGGGTGTTAGATTTTGGGCTAAGATTCAAGGTTATATCTTAGATCGGGTGTCGGGGTGGGATCATGAATCACGTGTTAGGGTGTGGTTCTAAATTGGGTGAAAGAGACAGATTTTGGGTCCAGAATCAGGTTGGGTCCTGGTTAGGAATTGGGTTCAGGTCCCAGATTGGTCATAGCGGTTGGATGTTGAAGTCTAATCCCGATTGAAAAGTTGGGCTTTTAGTGGAATCTCAATTCGAAAGTCAAGTATTGGAGTCGAGTCTCAATTCAAAAGTCAGGTCTTGGATCGAAAGTCGGGGTCGTGTCTTAAGTTGGGTGTCGAGATCGGATCCCAATTTGGGAGTTGGATCCCATGTCGAGTGTCAGGGTCGAATCCTGATTTAGAAGTCAGGTCCCAGTTTGGGTGTGGGTCTCAGTTCGAGTGCCAGATCCGAGTCTGGGTCAAGTGTCGAAGTTGTGTCTCGGATCAGTCATCGGGTTCAGGGTCATGGTCGGATCCAATTTGAATGTAGGGTCTTGGGTTGGTAGTCGGGTGTCGAAATTGGATCGATCGTCAAGGTCGTGTTCAACTTCATGTATGAGGGTTGAGATCGGGTCCTAATTCGAATTTTTGGTCCTAGGTCAGGACTTGGGGTCGGGTCCTGGGTTCGAAGTTGGGGTCAGCTTGTGGTCGGATCCTAGATCGATCGTCGAGGTCATGTTCCAATTTCGGTGCCAGGGTCAGGCGCCGGCTCAGCTATCGAGATTGATTTCCAGGTCAAAAATTATTTTCCTAAAAATTAGTTTCTACTCTCTAGCAAAAAATAAAAGATATTTTCTCAAAAATGTTATTCTTTCACCAATCAAACAATAGAAAATGTTTTTCACCCATCAACCAAACATGAAAAAAATAAATTAGAAATCAACTTGTTTTTTTTAAAATAGATCGAATCTCTTGTCTTTTTCTCTTTTTCTTCTTATGGAAGCATTAGAATGATTAAAAATCTATATAGATTGACGAGGACTATTCCTTGCTAATGGATAGTGTGTTGCGCACTTACGATGCATGAAGGCTTTTAAACCGTTAATTAAGACATTTCTGAAAATCATGTTGGCCACTTGTACTTATTTTGTGGTCACCATATGTTAATAAATTCAAAATCATGTCATGCAATTTGGTTAATTTCAATTGGTTTTATTTTAACTGATGTGATGGGTCATCATATGTGTGGAAAGCAATGACCAATAACTTTATGATACTTGGTATTAGCTACCACTCTAGAGTGTAATCTTATCGACAAAAAAGAATTATATGATATTTATAAGGTAATTTTTAAAATATTTATATGCCTATATCAATTTTGAATCTTTAAATATAAGATTAGGAGTTGACATAGCGATTTAAAGGATATAAAATTCACTTTAAAATTTTAAATTTAAATTTCAAATTTTAAAAATAAAAAATCTGAATCCGCCTAACCTATGTGAAAATCCAAATGGTGCAAAGAATGAAACATCACTTAGCTCCACGACACCTTTTTTTTGGAACCAGCTGGATGAAATAAGTGAAAACTTTAGGCACATATTGTACTATTATATTTTTGAGTTATTTTTTCATTTAATTTCTAAGAATAAACCGTCGGTAGTAGTTATTATATGACAAAATGCTTATAATTAAGTTTATTCATGTTATATACACTATATTGTGGATGTTCATTAAAATACTTCATAGTCTCCTATAGCTATTTGAAGAAGTTTGCAATCAAGTAAGTAGCTCGAGTAAATAGCTTGAGCGTAGTTTATGCAAATACTATAAAAAAAATTAGCTACAAATTTCTTCTCTAAATTGCCTTATCTAATATATTTTTATGATAATTTGTCGGTAAATAGGATGAATGACAAATTTTACTATTTAGTTATAGAATTTATCTGCCGCTACATCCTATTTTTCTAATAGTGAGATAACTTGTAAACAGTTTCCTGAAAAGTCTTGTAGCAGCTTTTTAAAGCTTGCAATGGAGTAAACAACTTATAAATGAAAAGCCTTGCAATATCTTTCTGAAAAGTCTCGAAACAACTTCCTTTAATAGGAAGCTAAATCAGTCGATTTTTCGTACAACAATCACAAGAGAAATAAAATATATCTCTCCAGACTTCCTCACTACATCTTATTTTTAATTTAATTTCTAAAAATTAATGAACCGTCAGTAGTAATTATATGAAAATGCTTAATTATAACTAAATACTAAATGAAAATGTATTTTTTTAGCTTAAACTTTTTTGGTGTTGAAATCAAGAATGTGTTTGTTTCAAATCAAAAGGATGTATGTTGCTTAATTACGTTGTGTCATTTGAACTCAATAACATATAGTCTCATTAATTCCTATATAAATATTGACTCCAAAGATTATGTGAATTGCTTTTTAAAGGAATTTTATAGATGAGTATAATTACAACACTCACTAAGCCCTTAAAACATTGATTAAGTGATTTATTGGACACTTCTAGCAGCAACAAAAGGATAATAAGATATGTCAAAGGATTATTGATCAATACACCTCAGTTCACAATCATATCACTAATCAATTAATTTATGTCAAAAGTTTAGCACTTACAAGTAGATAATGTGTGCAATTAATCTTAGCATAGCTTCATCCATTTTTGTCCTTTTAAATTGCATGTGATAGAATCGAAAGATAAGGATATTGTTGAGGAGTCATCAAACCTTTTCCACAGTTTTATTTTTCTTGGCTTATCTTGAACAACACTATTTATCCTATATAAAATATTTGCTTTAAAGATTAAAGAGGATAGAGAGTCTCACTTCCATAGATTCGATTGAGAATGCTTCTAAAGATCGAGTCCTTATCAGAAATATGTGTAGAGGTTCGAGATGGTAGGAGTGGACCTAACGTGAGTTAAACACACTAGAAATACGGAAACAATAAAAAACAATCAGACCAGAGATGTGATTGCATTATAAGGTCGGGAGGGGGGGTTGAATAGTGTCTTGACAAATATTAGACCTATTAAAATTTATCTATAAAAACACCTTATCAATTAAACTTAATTACAAGAAACGTGTTCTTTGTATTGATTCAACTAACTCATGTAGCAAGTTATAACGTTTGAATACACGTAGAATATAAATTTTCACGTGAAAATCCTTCTTGTTCAAAGGAGTAAAAACATGACCCTCTTCAAGAATTTCTCTTTCAAAACATCACTAATCAACCAGAAGTTTAAAGTTACAAAAAATTAAATCATCCACTAAATAACCTACAATTAACTCTTATTGTAGATGAACCTCCAAACTAATTTTAGCTTAAAATTAACAGTTTAACTTTGTCCTCTAATAGTTATTGTTGGAGACCTATTAATAAAAAAAATGTAAAGAAAAAGCTTGGCCAAAATCCCTTTGAAATATTTTTAGCTTTTAACAAACGTCTTGCAATATTAAAAATTGGTCTATTCTTTCTTTCAATTCTTTCATTCTCTCCTTAATTTATTTTATTGTGCTGAGTATGGTATAAGATGGTGTTGAATTTCATGAGACTAACCAAATTCATTAAATTCTTTTGAAGTGAATTTGCCTTCTCTGTTAAACCTTAAAGCTTCTATTTTATAGCCAATGTCTATTTTTAAGGGTGTTTTGAAAATTTTAAAAGTAACAAATACTTTAAAGAAATAAATCTAGTTAACAAAAGTCATCAAGGAAGAGCAAGATGTATTTATTTTTATCAAAAGAAGGTGGATTGATTGGCCCACACACATTTGTATAAACAAGTTGGAGTGATTTGGTTGCTCCATGGACTCCTTTAAAAAACTCTTCCTTGCATACTTTTAACAACATAAGCTCTAGACAAATGATTAGGATGGTTGATTGAAGGGATCACATGCACCATGCATATTCTTTTCTTCTATTGATTTGAGTGTTGTAAAAATCAAGATTCAAATTTCATGTCCAAATAATTCATCTTGCACATGATGATTAGCATTCAAACACATTGTATCAATTGTCTAAAGATTCAAAGAAAATGATTTATTTATTTTTTGTATGCACATTTGCAATTAAATTTCCACTTGAATAGAATGATCTCTAGGCCAATGATGAATATTTTTCATTATCAAATCCCTTTACAATAAGTTGAACCGAACTCAAAATATTATTTGTCATTTTTTACACCTAATAAACATCTTTAATCAATTTTCTATGAGATTGAAATTCTGCTCATCCCTCAATTTTAATCTTTGAGATACCTCCAAAAATTATTATCTCTTATCATTTTATTGATCTCTACAAACAACAATTGTCGAGCGGTATTATGCCAATGAGAAATTATTCCGACGGGTATTATTATGTCGATATGAAATGGTTCCGGCAAGTATATGAACCTCATGAATCCTCCTGGGTCCCGACTATTCGACAGTGGAAGCGAATGTGTACCAGTTTTTTGTCAGTGCATTACATTGCATTTCATATTTATTTGGTGTTGAGTTGTTGAGATGATTGTGAAACTGATTTGACTCGTTACATTTGAGACATCTTGTGATATCATCACTGGTGTAACTGACAGTTTTGGAAATATATGTTTAAATTTTCGTGTTGAGGGGATTTATTTTATGACATAATTATACTGTTGGGAAAAGAAAATTTTAAAATATACCTCGTTATCACTTTTAAGAAGGGTTAGTAATGAAATCTTGCTAAGTACATGTGTTTTCCTACTCACTCTATACTTGATACACCCTTTTTGCGTGAAAAAACTGAGTTAGGTACTAGCGGTACTTGACTTGCTCCTACTATTGAGATTGGTGATTGTAAAAATCAAGATTCAAATTGCATGTCCCAATAATTCATCTTGCACATGATTAGCAGTCACACACATTGTATCAATTGTCTTAAGATTCAAAGAAAATATATATATATTTTTTTCATATGCACATTAGCAATTAAATTTCAACTTGAAATGAATGATCTCTAGGCCAAGGATGGATATTTTTCAATATCAAATCCCTTTTCAACAAGTTGAACAAAACACAAAATATTATTTATCATTTTCTTTACAACTAATAAACATCTTTAATTAATTTATGGCCATCAACTTTAGAAGAGATTGAAATTTTACTTTAATCGTTGAGATATCTCCAAAAAAATATTATCTCTTATCATTTTATTGATCTCTACAAACTTGTCTGAAAACTAAAACAATTATCGAGTGATATTATGTCGATGAAAAATAGAATCGGTGAGTATTATTATGCCGATGAGAAATGGTTCCCACAGATATATGGACCTCATGAGTCACCCTGAGTCTAGACTATCCGACAGAGGAAGCGGGTGTATATCAATTTTTGTGTTAGTGCATTGCATTGCATTACATCTCATCTACATTGCATTTCATATTGATTTGGTGTTGAGTTGTTCAGATGATTGTGAAACTGATTTGACTCGTTATATTTGAGACATCTTGGGATATCATCACTGGTGTAACTGACAGTTTGGAAAAGTATATGTTTAAATTGTCATGTTGATGTGATTTATTTTATGATGTAATTATACTATTGGAAAAAAAACTTTTAAAAAATATTCCTCGTTCTCGCCTCTAAGAAGAGTTACTAATCAAAGCTTGTTGAGCGCACGTGTTTTCCGTACTCACTCTATACGTGATGCACCCTTTTTGCATGTGGGTACTGAGTTAAGTACTAGCGGTACTTGACTTGTTGCTACAATTGAGATTGGTGATTATTGGGATTCAGGGTGAGTTTCCTATTCAGCAGTACTGGATTCTAGAGACTCCTTTATTTTTTGTCTTATTTCGTTCTAGATAGTTGTTTTAGTTTTTAGACTTGTTTCGTATTCATAAATGCACTTATACTGGTGTCACCAGGTCCTTTAGGTAGTTTGCTTTTTAGTTTGTTTATTCCGCATTTATACGAGTTAGTTGTTTAATTCAATATTATTTCTACATTAGTGTTGGTAATAACGGAACAGGGCTGGTCTATTGGGTAATAGGTTCCCTCACAGCCTAATGAAATTTTGGATCGTAACACATGACCACAAAAGGTATGGTGATTTTTATCTTCATTATTGAAGTTATTTCCAGTACTATTTATTCCTCTTCCACGGTCTATTCCTAATTCATTCTCTCTATAGATCTCTTTTCACCTTCATAATCTTAGAAGGATGTCTTGGTTTTAAGAAATTGCTATAGTGATTCTTCTTTATCTCATCTTGATCGTTTTTTCATTAGCTTGTAAAGAACCCTCCAATTAATACATCGTCACGGAGTCTAAATCATTTAATCTTTAATAGCACAAACCACATAAATTTTATTTAGATATTGAAAAGTGAAGGACCTTTTCTGCCACACGTACATCGTCTACTTCCTCTCCATACTTCTTTATTTATTCACAACAACCATCATTTTTTAACAACTTAAATGGATTGGATTATTTCATTTTTAAAACTTCAAAATAAACCATTAGTGTTTGAAGTCTTACTTTCTTCACTTGATCAATTCCTTTGAGAGAAATTTGTAAGATCTCTCTTGCTTCCTTTGTGGTAGTTACATTAGTCACCTTCGAATGAGAGTGAGAGATTGTTGATTATTATTTCTTTGTCTTTTTCAAGATATTCTTTTTTATGTTAAGGCAAAGTTTCTTCATGATTTTGATACCACGTTGTTCGAAAATAACACCTCACATAAAAAAAAATTATAATAACAAAAACAAGAGAAAAACGAAGATACCAAGTTCTTTTAACGTGCAGAATACAATACTCAAGAGAAGCAACACAATACTACTATAATGAAAAATTTAACACACTAGGTAGACTCAAGAAACTACTACAAATCCAAAAAGAAAAACCTCTTTATATTATACATCTCATTATAACACTCATCACACTTTATTTTTCTTATAGACTATTTTCTATGCATTATTGATAAACTACTCTCAACCAAGCAAATGATAAACTTCAACCAAGCAAAATTTGTTTTATTTGCAATTTGCATTTCACAAATGATAACCATATTGCAACTTGTTTACCCATCTTATTTTTCTTTATTAACATGTTGTACAAACTCATCTTTCAATACCTACACCAACTATAAAAAAACAAAGAGCCTTCAAACAAATAACCCTTTGTTAGCCAAAAATGTGTTATCCTGGTTATCCAAGCAATAAAACATAGGAAACATCTTACTTTCTTCTTGATCATCAGCCATCCATAAAGTGTTTGGACAATAATCCCATATAGGTGATGGCATAATTTGTTTACTCTTTGTTTCATTTTCTTCTGATAATTCAATGTCTTTCCATATATCATCCATAGAGTACACCTTCATGTTTTTTCCTTTATCATGGTCAACAACTTTCTTTTGTAGTCCACCTGTAGGGTAGAAGTTCCTTTCGTTGTTTTCCATAATGGGCGTGAAATCCACATCAGGACTATTAGACGAGAAAGATGAAGTATTGGAGAAGGATGAAGATGGAGAAATACTAGATGATGCTTTGTTTAACTTCCTCTCATCTTGAGCCTGCTTCCTCATGTGTGTTCTCCAGTAATTCTTTATTTCATTGTCTGTTCTCCCGGATACTTCCCTTGCAATTCTTGACCATCTAAATACATAAAGGAATTTAATTTTATTATATATATAGCGCGGTTAGAAATTCTAACAAGATGAAAAAACATAAAGAAGTTTGAAGTATAGTCAAACCTATTTCCCCATTTGGAGTGGAGTTCAAGAATAAGACGTTCTTCTTGTGGAGTCATCTTTCCTCGTTTGAGACCAGGATGTAAGTAATTCACCCATCGTAATCTACAACTTTTTCCTGTTCTTCTCAAACCTATTTACACAACATAAAAACAAAATTTGTACATAGAAAAAAAGAGTTAGAAGTTGTTCCATGAAAATAAAATTTCATGTCCAAGACAAGCCTACCTAATCTATATATCTCCCGCCAACCTTAAAAACCTGAAACTTTGGCTAAGAAATCCCATCGTCGATCGCCTAACAAATTCACATAAAATGCAAGTTGAAGGTCTTCTTGTTCTGTCCATGGTCCTTTTCTCATTTCTTCTTGTGCCATCTTCTTGCTCTTTTCTCTTTTGAGTTGTATCCCTAGCTATTTCTAGCTTAGCCTTTTTCTTTGAGTCACCTACTTTGTTGGTACATAGTGTTTATGTACATGGATGATATTTATAGTGGAAAATATACTCAGGAAAGGCATAAAGGGATAGGATGTTTTTAAATATATGTAGGTATATTATAGTCCATTACATTGGGGGTCCCGTTTAATATAAGTTGATTGTAGTAGTGTAAGAATATTTTATCTTATATTCAATATAATTTTAGTGATAGCAAGTCAGTGTACTTTATAGGAAAGGTGTGATAAGTGGCGGAGTCAGAAATTTTATTGAAGGTATCTAAGAATAATGATGTGTGGCTGTTAAAATAAAATAAAAAATATTGTGTTATTTGGGGTTTAAAATCAGAACTCCTTCACTCAAATGGACACCCATTAACCACTACATCAAAGGCATAACTTTTATCAAGGATGTCCAACTTTAAATATAAATCATTTAATGTAGTATTTGACATATATATATTTTCCAACGAAGGGTGTCCAACTGAGCACTGGCTATAGCTACGCCCCTGGGTGTAATGGGAATTGAACCCACACATGTTTAGAAGACTCTCTCACACACAGGGGCGGATCTACGAAGAGGTGTGGAGGTGCCACGCCACCCCCGAACTTCGACGGAAACTCTATATATGCATAGGTATATATATATATATATATAATATTTATATAAATATAAAGCGTGCCACCTAGAGAACAAAATTGGCTTGTGGTGCCACGGTAGGAGGGCAACTTTAGAAGGTTGATGTTGCGGGTTGGAATCCTATTTGTACCTATTTTTTTGAGAAATTTGCTTATTTTTATAATTGTTATTGACTTAAATTAAATTAATTACATTGTTACTCCTTTGACTTTTCTTTTATTTGATTAAATACTCAATAAAAGTGTAATATCTTATTATTTATATTTTATTGATTGATTTATGATATATATCGAAAAGACGAATAATTTAATCAAATATAAAATTAATTTAATCGATAAGTCAATTTGACACCCACAGACTCTAAATCCTGGATCCGCCACTGCTCACACATATCACTAGACTGTAAGTCCGAGTTGTAAACGTTTATTATTTTATTTTATTTTTCTTAATATTGTTTGTTTTTATCCATTGCATATTGATCAAGTTCAACACTAGTGTATAAGGTACGACCATTAAAGGGATAAATCGTTTCCAATGGGAAATACGAATCAAGTTCAAGACTTGAGGTTAAAAATGGATGTAGTGCAGCCATCAACTACGTGTCCAATTAGGAGGATAATAAGATCCTAATTAGTTAAAATGTATCGCTGGAATTTCGATTATAGTTCAGGCGTACTTATGTGTTATTCCTTTAAGAAACAATAAAAAATGTTTTAGTATATTGGTGATTTATCTCATGATTGTCCTTCATTATTAACCTATCGACTCATAGCGTTATCATATGTTTCGAACATATCCTAGGACAATAAAAAATGATTCAACAATGTTTTTGCACTAATGGTGGAAACCACATAGAGGCATATTGTGGCTTTTTAAATTAATTGTTCAAGAATCTTTGAATTTTTTTAATTGTTTAAGGGTAAAAGGTACAAGTATCTCCTAAACTATGACCGAAATCCCAGAGACGCACCTTAAGTACTAAACTAAGGTTCTATTGCCTCCTTGAACTCTTTTTTTAAAAAAAATTTGCACACCTTTTTGGCTTACATGGCATCCAAATATCTCTCACGCGCCTCAATTGTGTGGAGTCACGGAGTGTGCCACGTAAGACAAAAGGTGTACAAAATTATTTTTAAAAAATGAGTTCAGGAGGTCATAGGACCTTAGTTTAGTTAATGTGTGTCTCTGAGATTTCAGTCATAGTCTAGGGGTACTTATGTCTTATCCGTTGTTTAAGGGTATATTTGACCTTTTAAATTTCTCAAATGCATGCATTATTATTAAATTAATATATTTGTTATTAAATTTGTACTAAAGAAAATATTTTGACCCTTTTATTTAAAAAGAAAAAAAAGGGTCCATCATCACTAGTTCACTTTGTAAGTGGTATACGACGGTCCATTACCCCATCGTGGTGGAAAGAAGCCAATGTTGCATTTATGATGTAAGCCACTAAAAGGAAAGTGCCTAAGTGATGATAAATGTAGAATAAGAGGTTGATATGTTGATACAACTTTCATAACCAGCTCTCCATTTCACTATGACACTCATTGTTGGAATTTGTCTCTCATCCGATATCTGTATTGGAGCTCGATAAATTCAGATTCGTGCAGCGTAGGGCTTCATTCGAAGGGAAGTGCTCCCTACTAAAGATTTTAGCATAGTCACCTAGCTTGAACCTGAGACCTCTGATTGATGAAGAAACAATCTCATCCACTACACTATATATTTTTTGATGGTATCTTTAGGAAAACTTAATTATGTAAATAAACGTGTGGAATGCACAAGTTTTTCCAACTAGGATTGTTATTTTTAATATCCAAATCCACCAATAAACACTACTAAAAAAATGTCAAAAAAAGACGGCCAA
>NW_006239609.1:191934-193253 GCF_000226075.1 Solanum tuberosum | reverse complement strand
AATCGATGTCCCCCAGCCGATGCATATATATCACGGTTGATGCGTGCAAGCCTTGGCTGTTTTCGCCTGCCGTAGGATGATGCGCGCAGGTCACGACCGATGTCGCTCAGCCGATGCGCACAGGACACGACTGATACGTGCAGGCATGCTGCATGCTGTTGGCTGACGTCGTTTGCCAGATGCGCACACATCACAGTTTATGCGAGCATGCCTTGGCTGATGTCGCCTGCCATTGGTCGATTCGCGCAGGCCACGGCCGCTGACGCCCAACCGATGCGCACACACCACGGCTTATAAGTGCAGGCCTTAGTTGATATTGTATGCCGGTTGCCGTCGTTATTTGCCAGATGTGCACATGCCACGTCTGATGCATGCAAGCCTTGGTTGATGCCGCCTGCCGTTGGGTGACGTTGTCTGGCCGACCCCACATGCCACGTCCGATGCGTGGCCCACTTGGTGCTCTTGATTCCATCGCACGAATTCTTACTTAGAGGAGTAGGCATCGTTTTTCCACAGAATCATAATGAACATGTATGACCCAAATATGCACGTTATAAGGTACAATTATACATTAACTTCCACAAATAACTTTTATATATATTAAAATATAATTTTCAACAATTTGTTTTAGTTTTTTATTTTCTTTGGTAAATCCCGAAAATGAGTAATTAAATAATAAAAATAGGAAAATATGGTTAAAATAATAAACTTAAACGCCAAAAATTACACAAATAAATAATAAAAACCTTAAAATACTACAATTTTAATAAACTTTTCTTAATCTTTATTTTTTTGGTCAAATCCCAAAAATGAGTAATTAATTAATAAAAAAATAGGAAAAATATAAAAAAATATATAATATTAACGCAAAAAATTCACAAATAAATATAGTAACCTTAAATTTAACAAATTCAACACTATTTTTTATTTTTTTCGGTAAATACCTAAATTAGGTAAATTAATTAATAAAAAATAAGAAAATTTTGAAAAATAATATAAAATTCACCCCACAAATTCACAAATAAATATAGTAACCTTAAATTTAACAAATTCAACACTATTTTTTATTTTTTTCGGTAAATACCTAAATTGAGTAAATTAATTAATAAAAAAATAAGAAAAATTTGAAAAAAAATATAAAATTCACCCCACAAATTCACAAATAAATATAGTAACCTTAAATTTAACAAATTCAACACTATTTTTTATTTTTTTCGGTAAATACCTAAATTGAGTAAATTAATTAATAAAAAAATAAGAAAAATTTGAAAAAAAATATAAAATAAATTTCAATTGAAAACAATAAAAAATAGTAAAAA
>NW_006239609.1:190688-190963 GCF_000226075.1 Solanum tuberosum | reverse complement strand
ACGATGCTGCCAGGCCACGTCCAACATCGACAGATCGATGTGTGAAGGCTACGGATGATGTCGCCCAGCCGATGCGCGCAGGCCATGACTGATGCATGTAGGCCTTGGTTGATGTTGCGTGCCTTTGGCCGATGTCGTTTATCAGATGCGCACACACCACGATTTTTCGTGCAGGCCTTGGCCAATGTCGCCTATTGTTGGCTGATCCGTGCAGGCCACGGCCGTTGACGCCCAGCCGATGCGCACACGCCACGGCTTATGCGTGCAGGCCTTGG